>NC_139022.1:72467979-72737365 GCF_964662115.1 Mustela nivalis | reverse complement strand
GGTCAAAACTTGTGCAGAAGAATGTGAACTCACACCCTGACCTTACTGAAAAGTCTATGGCCTTCCGCAATAAAACCAAGGGGGGAATACATCTATGCCTTCTCCACAATGTCATCTTGTCATTCAAGCCTACTTAAAATTATTCAAAAACTTTCTTCACATGGAAACAAGCTATGTGTGAGCCCTGAAGAAATTCACCTTCCACAGAGGCTGGTTACCTGTAGGCGTTGCGGGAGGGACACTGGATGTGAGCGTTGGAAGATGCAGGCTGAATCTTTCCTTTGTTTCTAAGTCGCCTGTAACCTTGGATCTGCTCCTTAACTATTATGAGTCTCACTTCTCTCTTGTACAAAATGAATGGTGAGTGTGATATCTGCCCAACATCTTCCACAGAGTTTTTAAGAGGATCAATGCAGAAAGGGCTCAATAAATCTTTTCTCCATAGATGTTCTTACTCTCACATTTACCCTTACGCTCAACCCGGATGTATTGTCAAGATTTATAGCATTCTTCTTATAAATCTAAATTGTTGTACAAATATAAAGTATTATATTATGTGCCAAGCTGTTACACAGGACTTTGCTACTGATAAACGTATACTTCCACTTGCTCTTCAGTACGGTCCACAGAAAGGTACAGTAAGAATAATTATTGTTTTTATTCACTGTAAAGACAGTTTCACTTTATAAATATATAAACAACACTTTGTGAGTTTTAGAGGATCACGTTATCCTGAGTTATTTTTATGAATTTGGAGGTGTCTTTCACAGACAGATATATTTATTATTCTTTTTAAGCTAAGCCCTACATCCAATGTAGGGCTTGAACTCACAGCCCCAAGATCAAAATTTGAATGCTCTACCAACTGAGCCCACCAGATCCCCCTATATTTATTCTTGTAAAACTGTGTGAGGATCAAAATAACTTTAAAATTCATGATTCATCTTAAAAGTTTGGGAATAACAACACATCGTGGCATACCAGTGCATGTTTTAAGTTTTTTTAAAAAAATTTTTTGGAAAGACTTATTCATTTCTCTGAGAGAGTGAACAAGAGAAAGAGAGCTCACAAGTTGGGGGAGGGGCACAGGGAGAGGAAGTAGCAGACTCCCCCTCTGAGCAGGGAGCCCAACACAGGGCTTCATCCCAGGATCTCAGGATCATGCTCTGAGCAGAAAGCAGATGCTTAACTGACTGAGCCACCCAGGTGCCTCTTAAATTACGTTTTTAAAATAAATGCTTAACACATGTAGAGACTGCATTCATCGGACAGGAAATATATAATGAAGCATGACTTAGAGAAAATGACAGCATGTGCTCACTGGGTAACATGACATGCATTACAAATAGTTCAAAGTGAATTCATTCTGTTGTTTTCTTTTCAATGATTATGTATTCTGTCATCTGTTAGTATTGATCATAACTTGTGACACTTCCAAGAAAGGTTCCATATAAATCCAGAGGAACAAATAACACATTCCCAAAGAAGGGCTGTTTTACTCCAGTTTGAGTCATCACAGATGTCACCTTTCTTTGGCCATATGAAAACTTGTCCATGGGAGAAAAAAATCATTGACTTATTTGTGCATATATTGGCTCAACTGTGGATATATTGGCCCTACTCTTCTATGTCTAACTATATCCCTCTTCCTCTGTGAAACCTTGGTTATCCCAAGTCCATAGTCATCTCTTTCTTTTGGGAGCTCTTTAGGTCTGGTTGTCTAAGTAGGCAGTAGGCAATCGGCATACAGTAACTTGCACTCTTTTGCATCTTTCTAAGTATAAATTCTGAATCTACATCTAGATGTGAGACTCTTACATCTGATGTTTCTCTGCAACATTTGCCTCAACATGGTGTGTGCTTGCTTTATTAGACAACCATACAAATCCTAGATAAGAGTCATGAAGAACTGATGTTTAAGAAAACTTTCTGGTATTTCAACTCCTATTTCCCTAAGCAAACTAATTTTAGTTTAGTACAGTAATAGGCCAAAGGGGCTCCACAGCCATCTTGCCTCTCACATTTAACCTCACACTCAATCTTATTCTACTCTCAAGAATCATAAAATGCCATCAGCACCTGGCTCCCCTCACTCCTTGTGATGTGCTATGTCTTAGTTGGAATAACCAGAGAAACTCATAAATCAGTCTACTTGAAGAATTGGTAAGATCTTCTGATGACAGCCTCTTTCCAGTGTGTTACAGAGTCATTAACTGTGGAATTACAAAACATCACATCCCCAGAAGACTGAGGAAAACTCTGACCCTGGGGCTGGTTCTAATATGCATTGCAAAAACTCTCACTTCTCTCTTGAAATGTTGAGAGAGGAAAGTAACACTGGGAGCCTATCACACTTTTCTTGGTCTTTTAAGTAATTGTACGTGAAGGGCTGGATATGCAAGACCTATTTTCATTCTATTTCCTAGCAACATAAATTTGAATAAGAAGCCCAAAGTGGGCTAATCATGCTGGTTCTAGCTGAACCCTTGGTTCTTTTCCTGAGTCGATGAAATAGTCATTACGTTCTAATTTAGCTCTAGCTTCCCTAAATGACTGTCCTGGGAGGTCCTGCGGCTTGCCCCACAGAGCACTGGTCTTCCAAAAGTTCCTTGAAACCAAAAGTTTCCTTGGCCAAATCATTATGGAGAAACCCTACAATTAATGGCCCTTCCTTAAAATTTATAATGAGTATTAGTGCATAAGCATGTAGATTTAACTGTGCAAAAAGAAAATGCTTTCTTTTTTATAATCTCATGTATTTCTTCTAGTATTAGCCTTCTAAAGATAAAATTTTTAAAATGCTCTTTTAATACATATAATATACCATTAATGTAATACATACAGAGAAGCATTTCTTAGATGTTTAAAATCAGATTTTTACTCTCATCTGGGCCTTATATTAAGCTACTAATTGCTTTAATAATTTAGGAAACTTGGACTGATCGGGAATGACTCAAATTTATATTCACCCAAAGGAAATATGGATTAAGAAGATTGCTTTCTTATGGGTTATTTCTCCAGAGATAGTTGCCCGAATTAAGGAATAAAATGTCAGCTCAAACTAATTTTTTATTACAATCTAGCAATCTAAATGGCAGTCATTGAGGTAAGTCCAGAGGGAGTTATGTTTACAAGGGAACAGGTTTATTGATTACCTAAAATCAATCCTTCCTTGCATCTCTTCAACTTTTAGAGAATAATTTTACCAGATTAAAGAGATCATTCTCCTTTAACAAAATTCTGATCCTTGATATGGGGAGCTTTGCAGTAGGATACAAACGTTAGTCTCACACACACACACACACACACACAGTGCAATATATCTGTCCCAGTGATTGATCTATCTATGCAACTACCTGCTTCTTTCAGCAAGAACAGTCATATTTGCTAAGAAACATTTAAATATATACATAAATCATTTCCCCCTCCAGAACATAGCTGTAATAGAGAAATACCTTTCTAGTTCTCCTTTATATTTCCTTACTAAAAGAAAAGGCTACATAAGTATGCCACTAAACAATCTCAAATATACAGACATATAAAAGCTACTAATTTCTACTTTTAGGTAGAATAAACACATTACTTGAATTTTTAAAAATAATAAAAAGTAAGTTGAAGAGAAAAAATGTCAAGTAGAAAAGAAATTTATTATAACTAAACATAAAAATAAAATTAGGAAATAAAACAAATTGATTTTTAAAATGTACTTAACAAATGACTGGCACTTCTTTATAGTCTAAGATCTGGTCAAGTGTGGAAATTATTTATGCTTTTTATATGACATAGCAATGTAAAAAGTAGAACATTAGGTACCTTCTGCAAATATTTAAGTTTATGTTAGCCTTGTATAGATTTAAGAACAAATTGATATTGGGCACCATGAATTTAGTCTAGACAATGGTAATGTATCATAAACTCTTGTCCTTCAGAATAATAAAACCATCAAGCCATATTTTGACATAAATAATTCTACTGGCTGAACAATTTTAAAATTACACAAGAAGATTATTTGCCTGTTCATTGCTCCACATACCCTATAATAACATGCTTAATGTAAATGTAAAAAATTGTCTATCTACTTAGGTTGTATTCAAATTTGAAGCTGAAGAACTGTGTTCTTTATTTTAAAAAAAAGTTGGATGTCAAGGTTCCTATTAACCTGTCTCATTAGACCTTTCTTCTTTATTGTATACTGAGGACCCAATTACTAACTGACATACAGCAAAATGACAAACCATCCCATTATCAACTCCCCCAAAAACCAAAACCCTTAACAATTATTTCAATATCTAAATCACTTGCAAGATTACAGTTCAAATGACACAACAGCACTGCTCAATTTAAACTACATCTTTCTGTAAAGCTGAAAAGCAGATTAAATTTGAATAATTAATTTTAATGTTTTCATTTATATAGGGTACATTAAAATTTTACTTGCTCTGAGCCATTAATGATGGACTATAACCCAATTTCCAGGATTTAGAGATTATTTCTACACAGATTAGCCCTGGTGTTTATACCAGGCAAACCTTCTCAGAGGCATTGCAAAATTTGTAACTATACTTCACTTCTAATTGGTCTGACTCAGGCATGCTGTAACTAAGCAGATCCTTCCTGGCATATTAATCTGAAAGATATTGTAGCTATTTTCTGGGAAATATCTTTTGTTAATTAATTTTCAATCACTTTTAAAGTACAGTACAGTCCTTTGACATTACTTCTAATAGCCTACTTAAAATTAAATATTATTTAGCATAGCCAAGAAAATTGTTTTAATAAACTCTCCTCAACATCAGTGTTTCACTTGCTTTTTCCTCTGTCCTGTAATGCCACTAGTTTTCAATAATTTACTCATTTATTAAGGACTCTGTGTGTGTGTGTGTGTGTGGCCCTGGGCAAGGCACTCTTTGGGATATTCATGTTTAAGTTCAGAACCCGGTCCCCTTGAAAGTTTACTTTATTGCAACGGTGACATGATAGAAGGCAGTGTGGTAAAACCTGGAGGAGGAAGAAAGGAGATTGAACAAGGAGTCATAATCTCTAGATTTGGATCCTGGATCTGTAACTTTCTAGCCGGAGATATTTTGAGCCCCAGGTTACAGGAAAACTCAGTCAATAGTGGATTAAATATTTATGAAATTTATTATTTCACACAACATGAAGTCTTAAAATAGAATAGTTTCAGGGATGATTTATTAAGGGGCTCATTAGTATCCCCAAAGACACAAGTCCTTCCCATTTTTTTCACTCCACCATCTTCAGAATATTGATTTTGTCCCTCCAACTAGCTTTCTTCAGTATCCCAAGATGGCTGCCACAATTATCTGCCATATCATATGCCAACACAACATTCAACATTATTCAAAACAAATTTAACTAAAGAAGGGTTGTCTTCATGAAAAAGTGCTCCACATCACTTGGCATCAGGGAAATGCAAATCAAAAGCACAATGAGATACCACCTCACAGCAGTCAGAATGGCTAAAATTAACAAGTCAGGAAATGACAGATGCTGGTGAGGATGCAGAGAAAGGGGAACCCTCCTACACTGTTGGTGGGAATGCAAGCTGGTGCAACCACTCTGGAAAACAGCATGGAGGTTCCTCAAAATGTTGAAAATAGAGCTATCCTATGACCCAGCAATTGCACTACTGGGTATTTACCCTAAAGATACAAAGGTAGTGATCCGAAGGGGCACGTGCACCCGAATGTTTATAGCAGCAATGTCCACAATAGCCAAACTATGGAAAGAGCCTAGATGTCCATCAGCAGATGAATGGATAAAGAAGGAGTGGTATATACATACAATGGAATACTATGCAGCCATCCAAAGAAATGAAATCTTGCCATTTGCGACGATGTAGATGGAACTAGAGGGTATTATGCTTAGCGAAATAAGTCAATCAGAGAAAAACAACTGTCATATGATCTCCCTGATATGAGGAAGTGGAGATGCAACATGGAGGGTTTGGGGGTTAGGAAAAGAATAAATGAAATAAGATGGGATTGGGAGGGAGACAAACCATAAGAGACTCTTAATGTCACAAAATTAACTGAGGGTTGCTGGGGGGAGGGGTGTCGGGAGAGGGTGGTGGGGTTATGGACAATGGGGGGAGCTGTGTGCTGTGGTGAGTGCTGTGAAGTGTGTAAACCTGGCAATTGACAGATCTGTACCCCTGGGGCTAAAAATACATTATATGTTTATAAAAAATTTTTAAAAAAGTAAAATCTTAAAAAAAAAAAAAAGAAGTGTTGTCTTCTCTGTAGTAACTATAGATAAAAGACTGGGCTATTGCCACCATGAGTTTACTACATGACCCCTGCACCCTTTGCCATTTCACTAAAACTGGATTAATCAAATTTTCTCAAAGGAATTCTAATTGAGCAATAGCTCGTTAATTTGAACTAGTTTCTTGATAAAAATGACATAAAATTGGTTCCATGAGAAAACTTTGCTACTCAAAGTGTGGACCCTAGGGCGCCTGGGTGGCGCAGTCAGTTAAGCCTCTGCCTTCGGCTCAGGTCATACTCCCAGGGTCCTAGGATCCAGTCCCACATCAGGCTCTCTGCTCAGCAGGAACCCCTGCTTCCCCCTCTCTTATGATCTCTCTCTGTCAAATAAATAAATAAAATCTTCAAAAAAAAAAAGAAGTGTGGACCCTAGACCAGTAACATTGACGACACCTGAGAAGCAGTTAGGAATGAAGAATAAATTTTCTCACTTCAAGACATACTAACTCAGAATCTGCATTTTAATAAGATGCCCAGGTGATTCATATGCACACTGAATCTTTTACCACATATTTTTATAGACTTCACAGATGTTTTGAATCCAAATATTTCATCAGAATTATACTAACACTGATGTTTTCATAAGAAAGCATTTCCTGAAGCAAATTGCACTGAGCCAATTTAATTGTTTAATCAATTTTCTTTTCAGAGAAAATCTGTTTCTCTCATTTTAAAAATTTTCTTCAAATTATTTTATTTGATCAATTCTCTAAATTTTACTAAACAGATTTAATTCACTTATCTTTTATTTTTTATATAAAATAGTAATATTTAACCTGCTGCAACTACAACTATTTTTTTGTGGGGGGGAGGAATGTTTCTACTAAGTTCAATTTTCCTGGCTTAAATTTACCATCTCTAACTTTTGTCAAAAATATTTTATTTCTGTTAACATTTAGTCAATACCAATTTTACTATCTTTGGTTCTAGCCAAAGCCAATTTTATTTTTATTTGATTATTCTTAATAATAATTATGTCTTCATTTAATATGAAAATAACTTTCATTATTAGAAAAGACAGCTCCAAATACTTATCTTCAAACCAATTAAATAGCTATAGCTATCCCAATATGTTGTCTACTAAAGTCTTAAATAAATTAAACAAAAAAAAAAGGTCTTAACATTTAGGCTCAAAATGGCTAATGTAAGAACATCTTGCTTAGTTATAGTATTCTTCTAATCCAAGCTGGATTATATTAGTTTTTGTCTGTATAATGTAGAGACATTATCAGAGGGAATAGTATGTGCTGGTTACTATAAGAATATCCACAAATAAAAATTCTACTGGAATATAATCTCCTAAAGGGTAAAATCTATGTCTCATTCATGTTTATTCCCAGAATCACAAGTGGTCAAAACATTTTCTGAATTAGAGAAGAGAAATAATAAACATACCAGTTCAAACAGAACACTATAAGAATTCAGAGAAGGGAAACTTGGTCCTATCTGGGTTACAAGTTTTCATGCAGTAGTTGGTATTCCTTCCCGAGGGTACAGCATAATCCAAATATGAAGATGAAAATGCCCAGAGCTTTTTCTGGGACACTGTCCATTTTGATTAAGTATAAAGTGTTCATAGCTAGCACTGGAATATAAATTTGCAAAGGTAGGAAGTCAGCATTCCTATCAGTGAGATAATTAATCTGGTAGTCAGTGTGTATTAGACAGGCATGGGGAGTGGAATGAAGGGAGGGAGGTGGTAGGAAACTGCCAGTAGTGAAATCAGTGCATAGGATCTTGCAAAGGTAATAAGAGCTTGTGCCCGGAAAATAGGAATTGGAGTGGAATAAAAGAAACAGATGTTGAAGATGCTTTGTGGCAAAGATGTCTCCTACTCTTGACCCTCTTCTCTTTTCATGCTGTATTTTTTTTCCCTCAAGGACAGGAGTTATTTGCTAATAGCTTTCAATTCTAGTTTTCTTTCTCCTATACTGCAGACACCATTTTAATCACTTTAGACTAACCCCTGGGCATTTCTTCTACCATGTTTTATATGAAACAGGGTCTCAAAAGAACCCTCCATGTTCTTCCCCAAACTACAATTTCCTTACTTTTTTTTTTTTTTTTTAAAGATTTTATTTATTTATTTGACAGAGAGAGATCACAAGTAGGCAGAGAGGCAGGCAGAGAGAGAGAGAGGAGGAAGCAGGCTCCCTGCTGAGCAGAGAGCCCGATGCGGGACTCGATCCCAGGACCCTGAGATCATGACCTGAGCCGAAGGCAGCGGCTTAACCCACTGAGCCACCCAGGCGCCCTACAATTTCCTTTCTTAATGATGACATCGTGAAAGGTAAAAATCAGTCTTATTATATCCTGCTGGCACACAGGACTACCGAATTTATCTCTTAATCCACTCCTCTATTTTTTTCTCTGCCTGTGCCCACTGCTTCTGCTACAATCAGGGTCTTATTTACCTCCACCTACCTTTACAGTGTCTTCCTAACTGGTCTTTCTGTCCAGTTCTTCATCCTCCAAGTCCATCCTTCACACAGCTACACCAGTAATCATTTTGGCATGCAAATCTAACCATGCTACTCCTTAACTTACAAACCATCAGTGGTTTCTAAATCTTGCCTTAGGTAAATGTAAGGAGTTACAATGGAAAGGGCAATATAATTTAGAATCAGACATGTAAATTTAAATTTTGTTTCTACTACATATTAGTCATGTGGCCTTGAGCAAGTTACTTATCTGGCCCTCAATTTCAAAAATATTCCTTACAGGATTATTCTGAAAATTAAATGGAATTTAATTGCTTAAGTGCTTAATAATTTAAGTGTTTAGCACATACATAATAGGCACTGGATAAATACACTCCAAGTATGAAAATTGCCATTGAGAAAGAGAGAACAAAATTTTTCTTGAATATTTTGGGCCAAACCGGGATTAGATACTTCCTTGTCCTAAATAGCATCAATTTCCTAATAAGGAGGCAGTTACATCAATATTAGGATCCATGTTAATTGTACAGAAAAACACAATTCAACTTGGCTATAGAATTAACTATTTTTTTAAAGATTTTATTTATTTATTTGACAGAGATCACAAGTAGGCAGAGAGACAGGCAGAGAGAGTGGTGGAAGCAGGCTCCCTGCTGAGCAGATTGCCTGATGCGGGGCTTGATCCCAGAATCCTGAGATAATGACCTGAGCTGAAGGCAGAGGCTTAACCCACTGAGCTACCCCGGTACCCCTAGAATTAGATATTTTGAGTGAATCTTGGCTCATGTCATAATAAGGTTATACATAAAGAAACCCTCTTTGGTATGTGGGTTCCCTGAACCAAGTGAACCCAGGTAATATGTGCTGAAAAAATTCTGGTGCCCCATATAAGCACATGAGGTTGGCTCAACTCTTTGAGATTAGTGTCCAAAAGCTAAGTACTTTTTCTCTCTGGGCATGCCACAGGATACCTGATGGGGAGAGAAATGGCAAGATGCTGTGGCTTCTACTGGAGGAAAGAGAACTAGGAGTGACAGAGAATTTAAGTAAGTGAATAGAATGATATTTATATTTTGATGGTGGAAGGAAAAGAAATAGAGGATTATGACCTGAGCTACTTTTTCTCTAAAATTAGAAAAGACCTAGTCTTTTTTGTAGACAATGGAAAGAAATGAGAGACACAACCTGTAGTAAACAAGTATGTAACGGAAGCATCAGATAAGGGTAGAAAGGGGGTAAGCAAGTATTACATGACGATGGATCCTTGATTTTAAAAAGTTTGATAAATGTAAGCCTTAATGAAGAATCCTCTTCTATGAACTAGGAAGAAAGGAGGAGAGGATTCCTGCAGTTCAGGTAAATTTGTGACTGTGAATCATTCCCAACCTTGTCTGCACATTAGCCTGACCCAGGGGGCTTCTACAAAAAGACCAATGCAAGGGCACCACCCTGAGATTCTGATCTAATCCATCTGGGTAGGGATTGGGAATGAGGATTTTTTTTAAAGCTCCCCAAGTGATTTTAATGTGCATCCAGGGCTGAGGTTCACCAAGTTGCTTTGTGGTAGAGGAAAATGGAGAATAAATGCCACTAGGAGAGATATCATCTTGATCTCAGTAGCTATGAAAAAAGTAAAGTCTTTGGGAGGATGAGAGAAGTGTTTATGGGATAGGGGCAGAGAAACTTTTTGAAGGTTATGTAAAAAGCTTCCATTCCTTATCATGCTGCTTCTGTCTACACCAATATGTGGGAAGTAATACATAAAGACTTCAAGAACATGCACTACATGGAAGAGGAGCTTCCCGGAGTCATCTATCTGTTGTCAAACCTTCAAGGTGATGTTCAATGGAAGTGGAGGTGGTCGATTTTAGCAGAAGAGATGACACAAGGAATATAATGTGGACTAGTGACATATTTTTTCCTAATCCATCTTAGAGGAAAAAACAAAATAAAAGAATAATATAAAAAAAGGGCATGTAAAAAGTATGTATGTGGGTAGATCATACTTCTGGTTTGTATTATGAATTTATACTTTTCTTCAAAGACTTGTAATTCTGCTGCATAAAACTTCTACTGTGGGACAGTATAGTTAGCAAACAGGATACATGAAAATACACAAAATCCATGGACAATGTATTGGAAAAATTTTAAACTAAATGTGTACATATATATATATATATATATGCATATATAAAATTACATATACATATTCACAGTCTTTATATATATATATATATATAAATATTGCCTATATATAATTTCAAATTTGAGTAAATAATGTCCATCTTGCTGGTTATAAACAGATTTTATATATATATATCTAAATATATATATTTCATGAAAAATAATAGAAACAAAAACATAGAAATAAAAAGCTACTTTAATGCTTTTTCCAAAACAGGGTATTTATCTTTCCTAAGGCTAGCGCAACGTTTATCACTGGTATCTCTCTGAGAATGGCTTTAGTATGCTGCAGTTAGTTGGAATAGGAAAAAAGGACCTTAAAATTTTATGTTCAGGTATATTAACAACATGCAAAAACTTCCTGCATTTCTTTTCTGTAAGAAAGGGAATATACTTCAACTGTGAGATATTGCTAGAAGACCAATAGTAAGAAAACCTTCCTGGTGCTAGGCTTTATTAACTTAAGTCTATATCTACAAACTCAGAGGCAGAGACACCCTCAAAGGGCACTCTACCCATCTCACTCCATACCGATGAAAACATTTATGGGGCATTGTGTTCAGTTCTGAAACCACATGTAGTTTAATTTAATTTGATTTAATTTATTTATTTTTAAAAGATTTTATTTATTTATTTGACAAAGATCACAAGTAGGCAGAGAAGCAGACAGAGAGAGAGGAGGAAGCAGGCTCCCTGCCGAGCAGAGAGCCTGATTCGGGGCTCTGTCCCAGGATCCTGAGATCATGACCTGAGCTGAAGGCAGAGGCTTAACCCACTGAGCCACCCAGGTGCCACTGGAACCACATTTTAAAAGCGATATTAAAAAAAAAAAAAAAAAACACTCACTGAAAGAAAGACAAATGAGTTTGCTAGAGGTACCATCCTCTGTTTACAATATAAAGGTTAGAAAGAGGCTAGAAACCCAGAGAAGCTTTTTAAGAATATAGCAGTTTTAATAATCTGAGTAATCCAACAATGGATGAAGTTCCCTGTAACCGGACTATCTAGGTACATGCTCAATGACCAGACATCTATAAAAGCTATGGTGGAAGGATTCTAAACACCAGACTGGACTCATCAAGTTTGAGTTTTGATTAGGATGACCTTGAAGTCCCTTTCTAAATCTGTAATGCCATTGCCAGGAAAAG
This sequence comes from Mustela nivalis, assembly GCF_964662115.1. NCBI lineage: Eukaryota > Metazoa > Chordata > Mammalia > Carnivora > Mustelidae > Mustela > Mustela nivalis. The sequence continues at coordinate 72,725,302 of NC_139022.1, read as the reverse complement.
CAAAGCATGTAGTGTGGACAACCATTTAATGGTGGAAAAGTGTTAGTAATTTTCTTTGTTGTTTATTTAAGCAGTTTTAAATCTTATAGGTGATCTTCTTTATAATTATGCACATATTTGCATATCTAAATGTGAGCAATATTCTTTAAAAATTATGTATCTCAGAACAAACCACTTATCTTTTTTTTTTTTTTAACTTTTAGTCCTGTAACCAGTACTTCCTAAGCACTAAAAATGAGATTAAAAGGTTTCCTTAAGGAATATATGCAACAGGAGTTGTTCTAAAAATATCTACTGAGCAAAGCAATTTTCCAAGTTATAGCTGGGTTATGATAAATAGCACAAGAGCATATATATTGGATACTTGTTTATTCTTAGGTGGGTATTTATATATTCGTAACATAGAGGGGGTTTAAAGAATATTAATTTAAACATTTTTCTTGAAGCATCTGAGAGATTAGGTTACACTGCTATGGATTTTCAGCTTCTGGGATTTGGTTGTACTGTGAGTCCTGCAGCCTTTTCTGTCCTTTTCTTACATCCATGAAAGAACACTAGGATGCTGATTCTGACTGCTGAAGTAGCAGAAATGACAGGGGATCTCACCTCTGGGGAACAGCCAAGGCCATGAGCTGTGGTAGCCTGCCCCTCCTGACAGGGTCTCCTTCCTTGAGCTCACACAGCCCCAACCACAGCTCTACTTCTTTGGGGCTCCTCACTTCAATAAACTCCTGTCACAGATTGACTAGGTTCGGCCATTCTATTAATTTCCTAGGCTGCCATAACAAAGTACTACATGCTAGGTGGCTTAAGCAGGGGAAGTTTATTTTCTCACAGTTCTGGAAGCCAGAAGTCTGAGATCAAGGCGTCAGCAGATGGCTGACTTTTCTCCGTGTCTTCACATGATCTTTCCTCCCTGTGTGCCTGTGCCTTAATCTTCTTTTAAGGACACCGGTCATATTTGATTAACACTTACCCTTACAACCTCATTTCACATTAATTGCCTCTTTGGAGATCCTCTCGAGAAATACAATTTCTTTCTAAGATATCAGAGGTTCAGTCTTCAACATATGAATTTGCGGTGGGGGGGACACAGTGGAGCCCACAAAAGTAATTTTATAAAAAGTAGTAGTTCATTAAGCTAATTTAAAAAAAAATATGGAATACTTGCTTGACAATTTTGTTTTTTAGATTTGATTGGATGTTTTTGCATTAAGGAAATTTGCGAAATTAAGGATAATTTGGATAGTATGTTTTACTTTAGCAAACTGTATTTTCAGGCAAAACTCTAGATATTATTTTTGAGTTTTGATTTAGCTGGTGATTCTACCTGTTCACTACTTACTACCAGCCAGATTCTAAATAAAGATGACAAAAAAACCTTATTAAGAACTTAAAATACTACAGAGGAATTTCAGTTATAATTTTAGATTTGCCAGATACATTAGTATAGAATCTCACTGAAGTCTGTTAACATGCTCCTTGAACCATAACAGAGAGAAGCATAAAGTAGTATTTGAAAAGTATACTTGTTCTTTGTATATGGAGAAATCAGTGTTTTCTTTTTCTTATAAAAGGGTTTCTCAGTAAAGAATTCATGTAAGATTGCTAAATGCCTTTCCTATTTAATTAAAAATAAAGTTTTATCTGAAATGGATTAAACACAAGTACTGTTTAATTAAACCAAAAACCTTTAAGAGGATCTCTCCAATAAGATCAATTAACATTCTGTTCCATATTGAACATAATTAGAAAGGCAATTCTTACAATTCACTGACATAACCTTTAAAATAGGCTTGGCCTTTACAATGTATCTATATAGCATTTTCTTAAGAATCCAAATGGTTAAAGAGAAAAATTATATACTAAATATAATGGTAGCTTTCATTTTAAAATTAAAATTACTCACAAAACAAAGCTAATATAAATCTTATTTCACAACTGGGATTTCTGGCTAACTTGAGAAAGCTACGTGAGAAAAGACATTCCTATTGGTAAAAAGGGAGGCTCAAACCCTACTTAGGGAGGTGAAATATTGAGCAAATATAAGAAGAATTCAAGTCCACACACTCCCTTTTAAAAACAAAACAGTTTCAGTTAGAGCATTTGAAATATATGCCTTAAATTTCTGAGTCCCACAGCTTACGTAGACAACAAACCACGAGAGACTAGAATCTGAGAAACAAACTGAAGGTTTTGAAGGGGTGGAGGGTGGGGGGGACAGTGACTCTGGTGGCAGGTATGAAGGAGGGCATGTATTGCATGGAGCACTGGCTGTGGAGCATAATCAATGAATCTTGGAACACTGAGAAAATAAATTAAATTTAAAAAGAAGAAGAAAAGAAGGCTTGTATTTTCAAGCACTCATGAAATGGCCAAGAAAATTTCAAGAAACAGAAAAAACATCCTGAAGTGGCTTTTGACCACTGCTGCTTTGTGATATAGAAATTACCAAAATTTCTAAAATTGTGGTAATTTAGAAATTTCCAAAATTACCAAAATTCTGCTACTTGCCTTATAGAAATTACCAAAAGGATTCTAAAAGTATGCCCTACACTTTATCAAATATAAATGATACTCCTTGCTGCCAAATACATGCAGTTAAATCTCTCTTATCAAAAGTAAAATATTTGGAAATGCATTCTAAGACAACTGGGTGAGCAGCTGATATATTCTGTTGTAACATGCAACAGCATTCAGGTGGGCTAAGTGACTCTTCAGAAACTGGACTTTGGACATGCTCACTGGGGAAAATCAGGCTGTAGAACAGGGTAGTTTCAGGAACCTCAGGTTTGAACTGTTCCTGGGTCCAAAGGTCACGTTTTCAAGTCTTCAGTGTCCTCAGCCTTAGTAGGTGTAGCCCATCAAGGAGTGACCAAGACTTTGCCCTCAAACTTTTTTTTTTTTTTAACGTAATTTTTGCTTCTTTGATGTACACTATTCCAGTATGGGCTGCTTCTCTGGAGACAAGGCTCTTAACCCCTATATGTTTGTTACTATCTGCATATTATATTGCTTTCCCCTTACTATTTGGGGGATTAATTTCTTTCTTTCTTTTTTGGGGGGTTTATTAATTTCAACTTGATTATTTCCTGACCAAAATACAAGTTTGCATATGAAAAATCCAATCATTCGACCAACAAGAATTAGTAACTTGTTTTCGTATTTTCCATACTTCCTTAATTTTTTCCTTCTTACTTCAAAATTGAACTAAAGCACTTAAGATATATATTATTCAAAAATATCAAAATATCTACCCATATGTTAACTTAGTGATTGGACTCTGAGTTGTACTGGGATTACATTGTAACCTGGTCATCTGACCAAAAGGGTCTGTTCTTTTAACCCCCACAACTATCTCTCTGACACAGACCAAAGGCTCTTTTTTTCCTCTCTAGAGGGGAAGCTCTTCAGGGAGGGAAGAGGAATCACTGGATGGCTCCTCTCAACCCAGGAGTATGCAGGGCAAGAATCTGGCCGCCCTGGAAAGATTCCAGTTTACAGTGTTGGACACAAAAGCTCTGTACAGCTACTACATAAAATTAGAAGGACAGAGATGTGACAGAGAGTTAAAAAGGCTTCAGCATCTAAATTTGTTTTAAAGAGTAATTTGTTATGTATTTTCCAAATAGTTTAATCAATTTTACTAAAATTAGTAGAGCCACACATCACAGGTGCATAATTACACTTGCCATTAAACACAAACACAGATGCATGCAACAAAATTAGATGCAATCATTTCATTGAGAAAAGAATGGCACTTGTTTCTCATTTCTCATTTTTGATTCAAAAAAATGAACTACGCTTTGGTTCTTCTCAAAGACTAAAGGGTACGCTGTGTGCAGTTTGTAAAACAAACAAAAAAAAAACTTCCACTTTTTAGTGAAGAATTAGTGATCAGGTCATTCTAGAAGTAATGGAGAGAAACTTTACCAGATCATAGGCGAGGCTTCTATCACTATAGTCAAGACAATCATCATGATGTCACAACCAACTCTACCTGGGAGACATGGCAAAAAGCCAATGTGCCTCCAACCCATCTAGAATGGCCCTTGCTATAATTTTATCTACTGTGGTATATCCATGTGGGGAAGCAGGGCAGGGGGCTGTCTGTTTATTATTTGTATACCCAGCAATAAGGTAACAATTTTCATGGATGTCCTTTCATTCCAGGTCCACAGTTATCCCTTAAAGTAAAGTTGCCCTCATTTTGAAGATGAGGAGACCTGGGAAGGTGAATTCATTTGCCCTGCTAATAAGGATATAAATTCCCACAGCAGAGTTAGAATTTGAACTGGGTACTGGAAGGTATTCGGGTATTCTATCTCCTCAACAGTCAATAAACCCACAGAAGGTAAAGGCTTCTTTGGCCAGACAGGCTAAATCATTGATATCAAGTCCTACCATGCACATCCTGTAGGTCTGAGTGAGTGACGCCTCTCAATACCTGAGCTTTTGGAAGGGACATGTCATATGGTGATTTATTTTTTTATTTCTCTGTGACATTGCTTTTATCACAGACTGTAAGACTATACTGATGTTTTCTGAAATGGGCTTTGAAATCAGAATAGATTTCTCTAACCAATATGACTTTGGGAATGGTTAAACCAAGTCCCACATCAGAATTCTCATTAATATTAGCTGTAGGTAAAAAAACTCATTTGAACATCTGTATAAATAAAGTTTTATATTCTGGACTTGATGCAGTTTTAGGGCAATAGGGAGCACAGTTCATCTTTGTGTTGAAATGGCTGAATCTCGGCAAAGATCTTGCTGATTAATTCAGCTTTCTTATGCCGGGATCATAATCTCATTTCTCTTCTTTCCAACTCTTATTATAGAAAATTTTCAGTTTTAGTATTAAATGAAATGTTTTTAACTTTCTTAGCCAGAGGATTAAGAAACAAAATCAGTTACTTTTTTAAAAAATGATGATGATCCCTTAAAATTAGGCTCACTTAATTAATAATAAATATTTGTGTGAATACTTCTTGAAACTGGGTCATTCATTGGTGCAACTATTCCATTAAGCATCCTAAATTTCATTTCACTATTATGTGGTCACTTTATTTAAAATTACATGCAGAGAACATATTGGATAATGCACCTAAAGTTTCATTCAACCTGTTAGGAGCTGAACTTTCAGTTTCTTAGATACACTATACTTTCTTTTATCTCTAGAACTATACATATTGTTCCTGGAACATTCTGTTTACTTCATCTGCCTCCTACTTGCAGGCACAGCTAACTCTTCTTTTCTTTTCTTCTTTTCTTTCCTTTCCTTTCCTTTCCTTTCCTTTCCTTTCCTTTCCTTTCCTTTCCTTTTCTTTCTTTCTTTCTTTCTTTCTTTCTTTTTTCCAAAGATTTTATTTATTTGTTTGTCAGAGAGAGAGAGAGAGAGAGCACAAGTAGGGGGAGTGGCAGGCAAAGGGAGAAGCAGGCTCCCCACTGAGCAGAGTACCTGATGCAGCACTTGATCCTAGGACCCTGGGGTCATGACCTGATCCAAAAGCAGATGCTTAACCAACTAAGCCCCCAACAACCCCAATCTTATTTTCTAGGTCTCAGCTCAAATAACACTTTCTTAAGATGTCTTCCGTGATCCCCAGATCACATCAGACCTCTACTTCATGTTCTAATAGATCCTTCTGTTTTCCTATAATATTAATTTTTCTTTTCTTTTCTTTTTTGTTCATAGCTCTGTTTTAATGAGCTACAAACTTCTTAAGAGTAGGGGCCCTGTTTTCTTCTTTACCTCTGCATGCCCAGAGTCTAGACTTAGAATTCATCTAGTAAGTATGTGTTGCATGAATGAGTGGTATTGAGTAATATTGCAAAAATGTGCAAATGTTTTTTAAAAAAATAAAAGTCTCACAGGAGAGCACAATAAAAGACTGTGGAGTGTGAGAAACAAACTGAGGGTTTTGGAGGGGAGGGGGGGTTGGGGGGATGGGCGAGTCTGTGGTGGGTATTAAGGAGGGCACGTATTGCATGGAGCACTGGGTATGGTGCATAAACAATGAATCTTGGAACACTGAAAAAAAAAATAAAATTAAATTAAGATGTTAAAAAAAATGGTTGAAATGAAAACCAATTATCACACTTCGTGCTATTCCCTCCAGACTAACATGAATTGACAGTTCTGAATAATGATGTTAAATACTCAAGAGACCTGTCGCCTACAGATGGCATCTGGGAACACTTGTGGCTCTTGGGGTCAGTATGTTTAGACTCAGTGCAACAAACCTGTGCTTCTCACTATGGAGGATCACTCTGGGTTCTGTCTGGATCAGCTGGTATTTTTTTTTTTTTAAGGTTTTATTTATTTATTTGACAGACAGAGCTCACAAGTAGGCAGAGAGGCAGGCAGAGAGAGAGAGGGAAGCAGGCTCCCTGCTGAGCAGAGAGCCCGATTCAGGGCTCGATCCCAGGACCCTGAGATCATGACCTGAGCTGAAGGCAGAGGCTTTAACCCTGGATCAGCTGGGATTTTGAGGCACAAACCGTAGACACCATACTATCTTGCTCTGGATACGAGGCAGGCATCAGTAACAGAGACATTTTCATTTCCATTTGTGTGAGAATATTCCATCTACTTTAAAAGATTAGGAAACTCAGTTCCAGAAAAGGCTGGTCATCACCACCAAGGGCTTACTTACTATGAATTCGTGGCAGAGCCAAACAAAACTCTTCAAATTTGTATTTTTAAAGGTTAAACTTCCTAAATACCCAATTTAAGACACTTCTTTAGAGTCCAATCCCTTATTGCCGAGGACAGCATCTTTTAGGTAGGGATTTTAAGAAGTCCTGCATTCAACATTAATATGGAGGTGATTCTAAAAGCCACTCAAGGGTTTGAGGGATTCTAGATTAATGCAATTGCAAGATTGTACAACTTTAGTTCTGTGAGAGAACTTTCCTTATTTTGAACTGTTTGATAGCTGAATAGTTTCCTCAACCATATGAAATGGTATCTTTCTCTTTCTGATATTTAGTCCCTGCTTGTTGGTAAAAGCCAATGTCTTTGCTGCAGAAGGGGGCAGGCTTAGCCAAAATGATAAAACACTTCTTTTCCCAGCTCCCCAGCCAAACCCCATCTCACTGGAAAAAAAAAAAAAAATACACCAAATCTGAAGCAACAGGTATCAATGCTGCTCCTCTTCTCATCCATCAAATTGCCTCAAGTTTGCAGTGTTTGCCTGTATAGATTATGTCCCACTGTGAACATACGGTGGCCCAAACTCACTCTTGTCCCAGGCTACGATATTCCCTTGTTTCTTCTCATTGGGTTCCTGTTCTGTCCCCATATGTCAGTTCCCAGAGTCAGGCCAGCTCTCCTAAGCTTCTGCCTCCCTGAAGCCTGGAATTAGATCTACTTCTAGAATCATGGTTCCTCAGCTGAGGTCCGGATCACGATGCATCTCTCCTGATGAGTATTTCTCTCTTTTCAGTCTTTTCTTTGGTGAGCGAGGCTCTGCAACAGCTCTTAGTCCCATGTTCCCTCAGTTTTTCAGGCATTTAGCACCCCTCTCTCTGTCCTTTGTTTTGAAATAGGACAGAATGACAGAAGCAAGTTACAAATTAAGGAGTTTTCTTTTCTCTAAGTCATATCTCAAGACTGATCAAAAGCTGGTGGACTATTTCCTACTTGAGGTTCTTACTTCAAAATAAACTAAAATAAAAACCATTTTCATCGTCTTGAGCAAACTAAATGTCTTCATAGGCCTGTAGATGACATAGCAAATGACAGTTTTGGATCAGAGACGTAAAAGGGAGGATGGATGGAGTATGGTATATGCCCCACATAGGCTGTTCAAATTAAAAATTAAAAAAGTATCCAATGTCATCTGATGAAAACTTGGCTGAGTTTGAAGCCTGCCCACTGCTTTTGGTCTGCAACACCTGTTGAAACAGTCTTTGCAAAACTAGCTGATTTTGTGCAATTGTTATCATGAATACTATAAAATGTCTTCTTTCTCACCTGACTCCTGTCAATTCCACCTCATTGACAGCTATCTCCTTTTGGGTGAGGTCCAGAGTAGCACTGTTATAACTAATACTATCTTCATTCTTATTGTTACTAGTTCATGTGGGTTTATGATGAATAGAGTTTGCTATTACATCCATATTATATATATTAGACACAAGATATAATTATATAATTTAAAGCTTAGAATAACCCCACAAATAAGCTTTAGTATTCTTATTTTGTACACTCTCTGCCCTAAAAGTAAAAACTAAAAATTTAAAGAACTGGCTGGTTGACTTCCTTTGGGTCTCATGAGACTGTTCTGGTGGCCAGATGAATCCATATGACAGTGATGGTAAGCTCCTACGCCCAGTTCTGTAATACAAATCAGGACCCACTATCTGTTTTTTTTCCATTTCCAAAATTTTCCACTCAGAAGAGAGAAGCATCACTTCAGCTCCCACTCATTGACCAGGGATAAGTCTCATGGCAAAGCATGAAATCAGTTGTTGAGAAGTTTTATTATCTTCTTTCAGAAAGGAGAACTGCAAGGGAGTAGCAGCAGTGAATCTTTTGAAAAATAATGTAAGCTTTCATTATTTGATCTTTTCAACAGGTATCATGTGTCATTTGATAATAAGCTAGAATAGGTACTTGGTAGTTTAAAATTTTGTAAATAAATTCCCATGTAAAAAACAAACTATAATTGAACATATTGAGATATAGATGTTTTACATTCTTATCTCGTTAATTTAATATCATAAATTGGGGCTCCAATGATTGAAACTTGAAGGTCTTGGATACAGCTATCTCCTAATTAGCTTTAATTGGCCAGCTTAATAATATTGTTCATTTCCCCATTTTCTGTGTGATTCTACATGCATTGGGTGAAGGTAGAAAAATAATAAGTCTGATTTATTTGACTTTTGCTGAGAAATAAATGTTGCTGCTAATCTATTTCAGACATTTTGAAAATTAGGAAATTTTTTCAAAATTATAAAGGAAATAGTAAGAAATAAGATAGATTTCTCTAATATGTTTTGCATTTATTTGATCTATTTAAAAACACCTTGGAAATGAATATATTTATGTTCTTTATAAACAGATTTTAGTATATTAAAAAAAAAACCTCAAAGAATAAAACTTACTAAAGAGGTTCTATACTTTCTATATTTAAAACTGATTAGCATTTTAATTCATCATTATTATGTATAGATAGGATTTCTCAAGTCCTGTATTTTTCCATTGCATTTTCCCCCAAGACTTGAGTAAGAGGCAGAATATTGTCATTCTATCATTATATTCTCATAAACCTCAAAGACCAAACAAACAAAACAACCCCAAAACGATTGATGCATAGACTTTTGTAAAACATAAAGACTTTTTCACCATGAACTTTTCTTAAATATTTGGCACTATCCACTTTTTGTTGGTTGGTATGGCCTGGCAGATAAAAAAAAAAAAAAAGTGGTTGTCCATATTAATATGAATAGAGAACTCAAGAAACAGCCAATTGTGTTGAGATTCTCTTCCACTTCATGCTCTTAAAGTGGCTTTCCTCCTATGGGATGTTGGGGCCAGCGCGTTTCCCAATTTCATAACTGGGGGCAGAGTGGTGGCTTCAAGGAGTTGTTCACTCTGAGATAATTGGAAATTTTTGGTTTCTCCTTCATCTTTCTACAAAACAACTCTAACTAATCATTTTGTCATAGATTATGGTATGCCTGCTTTACAAGTACAGCTCAAGGGAATGTCTTCTACTTCTATTTCTACCTTTCCTGGACAATTCCAACAAGATGCCTCTTCTAAACCCATTTCCAAGGAAGTTCTGGACTCCTCTCTGAAGAGGAGAAGACTCCTTTCTGAAGCTCACCTTGGGGGCGGGGGTGGAACATGGGACTACATCAGTAGTTTCTTCTACAATACTTAGTTAGACAAGGGTAGCTCCCCAAAGGAAGTGACTTTCTAGAAGAAGGAAAGCTATACTGATAAAGCGAAGAATAATCCTGCAAGGGGCAGGAGGGGGTTTCTCCAGCACTATTCAGATAGTTAAGTAGAACAGTTATGGAAAAATCCAGGAGTCTAGGCAACTTTTAGAATACATGAAAAACTCTGAATCAAAGCAAGGGACTCAAAGTAGACTATTTCCTCCTTTATTTTTGCCTTTTGATTAAATATAGCACAGCCACAGGATTTGGGACAAAATTAGCTCCAGTACTACTAATCTCTCAAGTTTCTGTTTTAAAATGCTGAGGAAGAGGCAGAAAGACTGCTCCCATGGGGCACTTATCCCATTCTAGGCCCCTTGCAAGATGTTTCATACATGCGATTGCATTCAATCTTTCAACAGCTCTGTGGGATGGGCATTTACTACATTTCCCAGGTGAAGAAGTGAATGCTTAGGGGGAAACACTATTCTTATTTTCACACAGCCAGTAGGTAAGGGGATCAAGAGTTGAGTTTAGGTCATAAAAACTCTTATCTTTTTATATTTGGAATTCCCAGAGCCAAAAGCTTTGAGGATCTTAAATGCCATCTAGTGGCAATTTTGACAAATTGTAGACACGCTATCCCAAATGTCATTTAAGTCACTCAGGGGCATTCCTGGCAACCTGTCAATTCCTATGCTGGAGAATAGTGTGCGGGGTTCCTATACATTGTGAGAGACCGACTTCCAGAGTGTATCACCTCACTTTTTGTTTGGATCCCAAAGGGTTCATCTTAACCTTAGAAATCCATGAAGCACAGAAGAGCCAGAATATAGGTATTTCCCCCCCAGAACAAAATAGGGATTAATAATATTGAAATGGAGGTCAATTTAAGCATATTTATGTGGGAGTTAATAAACTATTGGCTCTGCAATATCTATTCATCTAGAACATAAGTGCATTGCAAAAACAATTACAGATAAACAATCTTCTAAAACCATTATTTATTGACTAAATCATCACTGTATCAGCATCATAACTTAGTTCAAGAAGATGTGCCAGGGTAAAAAAATCAAACGAGATGGAATAAAACCAGGGTTGCTGGATTAGCAAAACAACAACAACAACAACAACAAAAATACAAGGTGTCTAGTTAAATTTGAAGTTCAGATAAACAACGTTATGTGTGTATATGAGTACGTGCACTGTAATATATGCAACATTTTTATACTAAAAAGTTATTTTATTCATCATTTGCCTGAAATTCTTAACTAAGCATTCAGTATTTTTATTTAATGAGTTAAAACAAAACATATACTGTTTCATTGGATACTGAATTATTCTGATTAATAAAATAATCGTAAATAACATTTTATAGTAATTATTTAATTATTATGAACACTTCACTTATGTTAATGCAATCCTACAAAATGACACTATTATTTCTGTTTAGAAACTAAGATTACTGTGACCCTAACAGGGGGAGTTATCATCACATACTAGTTAGTGACAGAGAAGGAGTTTGAACCCAGGCAGTTTTGCTCTATAAGGTCTATCATTCTAAAAGTTATGAAACCACTGTTTCTTATCAAATATATCAATTAGTTTAAAATTACTCTACAAACTACATACACATTGACAATTTTTTTGAAAATATTATTCAATAGACTTCCAACAGGCATTAAGCTTCTACTTTAAATAAGGCCTTTTCATGAGACAAAAACAAATACTCCATCTTTGCTGAACACATTTTACCCTCTGCAAATGACACTTCAGATATTGCTTGTGTCTCGGGGTCATTATTAGGAATATCAAAGGACTAATTATCAAAAGCCCTCGATTATTTAAACTCCATAATTCCATATCCTAGAGTTTTAATGCTATACATACGTATATATATATGGTTCACAGCCAGAGAATACTGGAGATACAGAATCCATTACAGACCCCCTGTTTTGGATTTTAGATATGGCTCTATGTGTGTGTCTTCTATGTACCTTATCTCCCATAGAGTTAGGAGAAGCTAAAGATTTGTTGGTGGATTCACTTATTTAATAAAGTGAGATCAATGTAAGCCTGATTTTTTTTTTTGAATTCTGCATACTGGGACTATGACATTTATTTAATTTGATGTGTCCTGATAGTCTACTCCTAAACCGCAATTAGATTCATATTCAAATAATTTTCAATATGCCTAAGCATGTTCCATTAAAACAGTTGTCTCTAAATGAAAAGGTTTGTCAGTCATGCCATAAATTGCCAATTCCTTTTCTCTCAAACTTCATCTTGTTCAAGAATCCCAAAATATATACTCCAAAATGCACACTTTCTATGCCTACTAGAGACTAATAACATCAGAAGCTCTGTAGAAGGAATGTGGGAATCTGCATTTTCAGCCAGCCCATGCCAGCTGATTCTAATGCAGGAAGTCTCCAAACTACACTTTGAGAAAATGACTGATTCCAACCTGCAAGAAGGTACAAGCAGCTGGTGGTATGCCTTCTCCCAATTCAAGATATAAAGCTGCTTTATTTTTAGAATTTTCCCATTTCCCATTACAGAGCTTTGAGGCAGATGTAGAAACACACTATACACACACACACACACACACACACACACACACACCCCTACACACACACACAGTGTTACAGTCTACAGGGCTCTTAGATATGTTATCGTGTCTATATACCTCCATCTACATCATCAGGCATATGCCTAACAGAACAGATAGGTCCTGTGGTACTCATGAAGAGCCATCAAATCCCATAGCTTTGGTGATTAAAACTACAGGGCCTCTCATGAAAGAAACAAAGGCTGAACCTCAAATAGGTGGTAGGACAGGGGAGAAAGGTGACATGGAGCTTAACTGGAAGAGTAGTTATTCAATTACCCTTGCTTGTATTTTACTCATTTACTCTAAGCCCACTTAACCATATTTGGTTTTGTTAATTATGTTGCATACAAAATGGTAATAATAATCTTATATAATTCCACAATTATAATTAATATAATTTTGAATGCATAAAATTTCTATTCTACTTTTTATTTTAAAACAACAGAACAAGGTATCATAGATACTAATTAATAATGCTAATATCATAGATACTAATTAATAATGCTCACAGGTAAATACCTCTTGTTTTTTCCTTTCTTATATTGGATAATCTTAGATAAAATGCTTTTTATCTGTTTTTAGCAGCATAAAGAAAATAGTACAAATGGGCAAATGAACCTATTCTGTTGAATATATATGCACACACACACCTGTTTCTTAAATTTTTCTCTATCAAAAGTCACTGACCAGGGGCACCTGGGTGGCTCAGTGGGTTAAAGCCTCTGCCTTCAGCTCAGGTCATGATCCCAGAGTCCTGGGATCAAGCCCCACATCTCTGCTCAGTGGGGAGCCTGCTTCTTATTCTCTCTCTACCTGCCTCTCTGCCTCCTTGTGATCTCTGTCTGTCAAATAAATAAATAAATAAAATCTTAAAAAAAACAAAAAGGAAAAAAAGTCACTGGCCATGTAGAAGAGCAGATTTATGGAACAACAGAAATTTTATTATTCAAAGAGACTATAGTCTGACTTCTTAAATGAGGAAATTTTGCAAGGAATGTATTTGTAAAACAACGGTGCTTTCATAGTTCAAGTTCCCATTGTTCAACAGCAGGGAATGCTACAAAATGTCTATTGCTTATGTTTAGCGTCCCATTTCTCTGTAAACAGTGACTAACCTAATAGGAACTATACTTTGAAATTTAATGCACATCAGCTACAAAAGCCTCTCTCATTGCAATGAGAAGAGAGAACTTTACACCGTGAACAGAGAAGGCAAAGCCAAGAAGTGTATGAACATTTGCAGGAGGATGAACTTCACAGATTATATATTTAAAAGTAAGTTTCAGTGATGGTCCCCTGTCACTTTAAGTGAAGGGAAAAATAGAGTTTTAAAGAAATTATCAAATGTACTTTTCAACACATGAGAGAAAAATCTTTTACCACTTGAGTGTCAAGTATTTGTGTACTATTATAAACTTCTCTAGCTAAGCTTTTCAGGTCACAGGAGATGTTTCATAACAAGCAAAATACTTTCTTTGCTTGGACTGGCCAAGGTACAGAGCCCATTTTATTCACGGCATGGGTCCACTATTCTCCGGGTGCATCTAGGCTCACTTTAGCTTATGGGAAACATTCTTTTTGAAGCGGAAGTGAAAATAATGCTTTGAATCCACTTAGGAAATTTTAAATGCTTGGCTTGTACAGATATGGACATGGGATTGATGACATTGCTGTGATATTAAGTAGGTCTTTCACAAAAATAGAAGAATGCAGTGAATTGGAAAACCTTGCTTCCAAATACACATATTTTGCATATATTTGACTATCCTGAAAAAAGTCCCGAGAAAAAGGCTGCTAAGGTTAGGCTTCATGCTGCATGATGCCAAATGAAAAATGGCTCTCAATGGAAAATAGAGAGACTGGAATTTTGGGTCAAGTTCTCACATTTATAGGATTAAGCCATATAACCTCTAAAAATTGTTTCGTCATGTCTTGAGATAGAGTACTTTATACAAATAATTGCATACACTCAGACTATTATAAGGATTCAGTGAAAATTATTAGAAAAGCCCTTTGAAAACAACAAAGTACTGCAGTAAAAACAATTTAATTGGTATAGATTATCCTACAGCAGTTCCTGGAGATGTTAAGGCAGTTATTTTTAAAAAGCACTCTGTGATCAAGTACATTTGAATATTTCCAAATAAAACAAAGCTCTTTCCTACTGGATTCTTAAGGATCCTATGCTAAGATTAATGTGGACCACTAAGAACAGAGAAGACCATATAGGCTTTACTAAATATATTTCGGTACAGAATCTTTTTTTAAAGAACCTATGGAAGCAGTTCTTGCAGAGTACATTTTGGGAAATGCTCATAAAAGTTATCCTTTGGGGTCAAAGGAACTTAATTTGTTTTAGAATACTGCATGTTTAGGATTAAAGAGTGATGTATGTTGTCTTAATTTTATCAACTCATAATCACACTGTGGAAGAGAGGACCTTTTGGAAACTCTAAGTATGTAGTCAGGAGGACTGAATTCTGGTAGGAGAACTGTCTGAAGAAAAGGAGTACTTGGAGAAATAAAAACTTTGAGTGTCACTGTTAGAACCAGGAATCAAGAGAGCTAAGACTGAAGTGAGTTGGGGCTACAAGCTGAACCCTGATAAGCCAGTAGTCAAGGGAGCACTTGGTGGCCCTGTGAGAGCCAGGCTGGGCTGAAACTCCATAGGGATGAAAGTAGATCATAAACAGGCCATCAGTTGTGAGAGGGCAGAGCTGGAAACAAGGCCCAGAGTTAGGTAAACCAAATAAGGACACGGGAGACTTAGGTGAAAGGACAAGTATCAGACACACCAGGACTCGAGAGAAGTAGAGGGCAGGTCAAAGTGAGGGAACAGCATCCAGTCATCTTGACAGACCTTGGGCAAGGGGCCTAAGGGGTCAGTCATCAAGTTGAAACTTTAGTAGGCCTTGATACTAAGACCACAATTTTGCTAGCCAAGAAACAGATCTATTTTTCTCTGAAACACATACTACTTTCAGAATGTAATAAATTGGAAGCAATAGGTAGATATGTCCTTATGCACATCTTAAAAAATCTCAGAAAAGATTCTAACCAGAGGTCAATGCAGAAACAGGCATGGTTAGGTGGACCTATACTTCCCAGGAGGCAAGCTCTGCCAGTGAACTCTAATAGCAGCATGAAACAAAGACATTAGAGATTTAAAAGTCACTTCACAGAGGAATGTTCTCCCCACAGACATGTGAGTTTAATAGTGAAAGAGAAAAATGAATGTGATATTTGCTACAAATGAATTTGTTAGGTTGACATCAGCTAGCAAATAAATACTTCAAAAATGAGAGACATCTTAATCATGAATGTAAATGAAAATTGGACGAACCACCCATCATAGCACCAATGGCTTTGAAAAAAATTATAAAGGTGTTTAGGATAAACCAAAGTAACTGGACCAGGTGAACTGAACTGTGACTGAGAGTCTTGACCATAGTAGCATTCTCTAAAAGGTAGGGTGTGCACATAGAGATGCCTTTAAGTTGCAGGAAAAGTTAGAATTTCTGTCCTATTTCATACTAGCTTTATCTTAAACCAGACAAATACAGATCACATTTTTACAATATTTAATGTGTGCCTCTGTGTGTGTGTGTGTCCTCTGTGTGTGTGCGTGTGCACACGCATGCACGCATATTCAGTGGTCAGCGACACTAAATAAAATTTTTACACTGTGGAGCCACAAATTTAAAGAGCAAGCTAGATGCACAGAGATACCAGAAACTCTCCCTCAAGACAAGGTAAGTGGTCACGGCTATGCACTGGGCTCTGAAAGGGCTTCCTAATCCAACAAATATGCCCTGGGAAAAGGAGTCACCTCACTCACTGAACAGTCTATAAAATATTGTGGTAAAAATCGGCACAAGAGCTTCCTGGTATGTTTCAAGTTCCCCATCTATTGCTGGCTAGCCCTGCAAATTTTTAGCAAGCCTCTCAGACTCCCTGTGGCCTCATGACAAAACAGAAATAACTTAGTCACTGAGAGAGTTCCTTTAAAGGCACAACAATATCACTGATTAGAGGAGATTCTCATTTTACTTGTAAGTCTTCACAAATGCTTGTCTTATTTGAATCAGTATTCCCAGGTTCTAAATTTCACTCACTGGCAAATCTCCAGCTCATCTATTTAGAGGAGAACAGTTACTATTCTTAAAACTGTATCTCATTAATAAAAGGTAACAAATATGTTACAAATTAAAATTCATTCGCACACAAAGGAATCAGAGGTCATTTAATTCTTGTTATCATAAAAACACAAATGGGCATGCTGTGCACACCATTCTTATAAGTTCTGTTGTTCAGCTTTTCAATGGTCTCAAATACTTCTTCTGAACTGAAGCATCCAATTCTCCCCATTTCTGTTTATTGCTTCTGGACTGTTGAATCATGACAATTAGGGCGTTGGTAATCATACATGCAGGCAGATACAGTGCCAAACATATCTTTCGGTTCCTTGCACCTGGCATTGTGTTTTGCAATAGTAGGTGTCTCAAAAATATCTATGCAAAATTTTACATTATGAAGCCACTTAAAATAACCTGTGAACCACAAAGCCTCCCTCTAATTTCTATGTACCATCGAGGCTTGTTTCCAAAACTGCACCCTGCACTTAATCAAATGTACACTTTAGAAGCTACTGTTTTGTACATTTTGCATAACTTGCTGTAGGTTAGTGCTAGTTTATTAGTGCTTCATACCGGCTTAATATGTCTCATTGCTTTGTCTTAGGGGATCCTTATTTTTTTAAAGCTGTTTATAGAGAGATAGATACCAACCCATAGAAATGGCCTAAAGGTAGAACAGATGGAAAGGTAGGGGGAAAATTTTAAGTATTAAGTAGATAAACTCTGCATGATATATGTTATTATTTTTTAATCTGAGAGAGAGAGAGAGAGAGAGCACAGAGGGAGAGGGTGAGGGAGAAGCTGACTCCCTGCTGAGGAGGGAGCTTCATGTGGTCCTTGATCCCAGGACCCTGAGATCATGACTCGACCTGAAGGCAGACGTTCAACCAACTGAGCCACCCAGGCACCCCTGTAAGTTAATTTTTTAATGGGTCATTTTAAGGTTAGATGGTTATATCTACAACACTAAGTAAATCATATGATGTCTGTTTGTTAACTTCATCAGAAATTAGCTGGTGGTCCTGGATCATTTTCTGATTACGTTGGACAGAGTCATAACGTAAGATACTAGAATCTATAGCTCTCTGAGAGTTTTTAAAAGGGAGGATTGCCTGGATGGTTATCTTTTCTATAATATCCACGATTTATTTTATTTTATTTTAAAGTAATCTTTACACCCAACATGGGGCTTGAACCAACAGCCCCGAGATAAAGAGCTGCATGTTCTACGGACTAAGCCAGCCAAGCACCTCTACAATATCCACATTTTAGATGAACAAGAGAAAAAACTGAGTTTTAGAATACTGATGTGAGGCCTGGAATCGGGTCGCAACCCCAGCCGCGCCTGCCGCCTGCCACTGCCTCTGGACCATGGACCCCCGCAAAGTGAGCGAGCTTCGGGCTTTCGTGAAAATGTGTAAGCAGGATCCGAGCGTTCTGCACACCGAGGAAATGCGTTTCCTGCGGGAGTGGGTGGAGAGCATGGGGGGTAAAATACCACCTGCCACTCATAAAACTAAATCAGAAGACAGTATCAAGGAAGAAAAACCAGATAGTAAGAAGGCGGAGGAAAACATAAATACAGATGAACCATCAAGTGAGGAGAGTGATCTAGAAATTGACAATGAAGGTGTGATTGAACCAGATACCGATGCCCCTCAAGAAATGGGAGATGAAAATGCAGAGATAACCGAGGAAATGATGGATCAGGCAAATGATAAAAAAGTGGCTGCCATTGATGCCCTAAATGATGGTGAACTACAGAAAGCCATTGACTTGTTCACAGATGCCATCAAACTAAATCCTCGCTTGGCCATTCTGTATGCCAAGAGAGCCAGTGTCTTCATCAAATTACAGAAGCCAAATGCTGCCATTCAAGACTGTGACAGAGCTATTGAAATAAATCCTGATTCAGCTCAGCCTTATAAGTGGCGCGGGAAAGCACACAGACTTCTGGGCCATTGGGAAGAAGCAGCACATGATCTTGCCCTTGCTTGCAAACTGGATTATGATGAAGATGCTAGTGCGATGCTGAAAGAAGTTCAACTGAGGGCCCAAAAAATTGCTGAACATCGGAGAAAATACGAGCGAAAACGTGAAGAGCGAGAGATCAAAGAAAGAATAGAAAGGGTTAAGAAGGCTCGGGAAGAACACGAGAGAGCCCAGAGGGAGGAAGAAGCCAGGAGCTCAGTATGGCTCTTTCCCAGGTGGCTTTCCTGGGGGAATTCCCAGTAATTTTCCTGGAGGAATGCCTGGAATGGCAGGGGGGATGCCTGGAATGGCAGGAATGCCTGGGCTCAATGAAATTCTTAGTGATCCGGAAGTTCTTGCAGCCATGCAGGATCCAGAAGTTATGGTGGCTTTCCAGGATGTGGCCCAGAACCCAGCGAATATGTCAAAATATCAGAGCAACCCAAAGGTTATGAAGCTCATCAGTAAATTGTCAGCCAAATTTGGAGGTCAAGCATAATGCCCTTCTGACAAATAAAGCCCTTGCTGAAGGAAAAGCAACTTCGATCACCTAATGGATGTCGCAATAATACAAACCAGTGTACCTCCGACCTTCTCATGAAGAAAGCTGGGGTGCTGTGAAGAGAATCCCTACCCCTCTGCTCCCCATGCAACTGAAACATTCTACAATGGTTTGCCATTAGGGTATTCATTCAGATAATGTTTTCCTACTAGGAACTACAAACTTTAAACACTTTTTAAACCTTAAAAATATTTAAAAACATATTAAAAGGGTGTGTTAGTCCCTACATTTTTCTTTACTAATCATTTCAGTTTTTTTCCTTTGGATTAATTGGGCAAGGAAGATATTTCAGTGTGGAAGATTCATTGCTCAGTTATAACGAGTGAAATAAAGATTTATTAGTAGGAGGCAAATAATACATTAAAATAGATGAAGTTTGAGTTGGAAAAAAAAAAAAAGAATACTGATGTGATCTGTCAGCCCTAAAAATCAGATTTTTGGACTTTAAACTATGCTCTCAGTGTACTAGATTGATTCTGGCTGAACTTCCCTTTGCCTTTGAAGTACTTGCTATATAAATACCTTAACGCAGTTTTTTTGCTCATTAAAAAATTTTTTCTAATTGGATGGTAGAGATTACTTTTGATAATTGCGAGCTTACAAAAAATTGAAAGATAATTTATAGTCTATGCAAAGTACAGAAATCTTTGACTCATTTAATAAACCCTGAAATATACTAACATTATGAAAGATGGAAGCTCTTTCACAATTGTACATAAATTGTTTCATTACTTGATCTCTTTCATGTGGGCTTATTGGTTACTGTATGTGAGATTTTGGAATAGTGAAATGGAAAACAGAATTTCTTCATATTGCCAAATGTCTTCCAGGGGCCTAGAGATTCCTTGATCCTTGAAAATCTTTCCTTCAGTTTCTCTGTAAATAAATTGTCCAAAGGGCAAGAGAAATTAATGGCTTTATAGAAGTTATGAATTTTATGGCTAGAATACCGCCTTTTAAAACTCTGAAACAGACTGGATTGAAAAAGGTTTATTTAATTTGAAAACTTAAATTCAATTGCTTTCTTACACATTTCCACAGAATTAGTATTGAAATGAAGCTGTGTAGGGTTATTTGCAATTTTGACAAAGGTCAACACTAAAGTGTGCAGCCTAACAACTCTACTAATTCTACTAATTTTGTTGAAATACTATGCAGACTACCTTAAATTAGCAAACGTCTCATGAAATAGACCAAAAGGTCATTTCCTAGGTGATCTGGTGACATTTTCCTTCCTGTTAGTCATTTATATTATGCTACCCTTCATGAAATCCGAAGAACTTTTAACCAAACTTACGGATGGTGACTTATCCATGTTCTATAATCACCACCAATAAGGCAATGAATTCATGCATGATATATTCACTATAAGAGAATTTATAATTTCTTATTTTAAAAAATATTTTTATCAATCCAAGTTAATTCTTAAGAGTGCTCCTTGTACAGCTGCATCTACTAGACCAAAATATTTCTTCACAATTTATA
The DNA here is from genome assembly GCF_964662115.1 of Mustela nivalis. NCBI lineage: Eukaryota > Metazoa > Chordata > Mammalia > Carnivora > Mustelidae > Mustela > Mustela nivalis. The sequence goes on along the minus strand of NC_139022.1, from coordinate 72,704,637 downwards.
AGACTATCATCAGTAATACTCCTACCCCTGTTAGAATGTCATTAAACATCTCAATTCCATGCCGCATTTTAAGCAGTTTGTATTATCTAAGCATAAATAAGAAGATCTGACCATAAATTTGCTCAATCTGTTGATAAGCCACTGAAAATGGTCATAAAAACACATAAAAATTCTAGTAAGGATACGATTTCAGTAGAGAACACTGCCAAATGGCATAATGTGCATTTTATGCTATTAATATTATTATTACTACTCACAGGTAAAGATCTGAAAAATCTGTCACTACCTAGATAAAAAATTTGGATTTTTTTTGTTTGCTAATGCAAATTTATGTAATTTAGCAACACTGCTCACAGTTTGCAACTGAGCTGGTAGCATATTACTTTACATTTCGTTTTATTGGAAAATCCCTTTTAGATAAAGGAAATAATATGTATACATATCTTCATTCTTAGTTATGAATGGTGACATCAGATTATGCTCTCCTGAGATTATAGAAATCACCAGAAAGAAAAAAAAGAGGGAGCTATCCATTGCTGGAAACCTACTATGTGCTTCCTTGGTTCTGTCATTTGACTTATTCCACCTTAAAATATGACAAAACTTATGGGTCCTTTGTTTGGAAACTAACCACAGATTATTATTATCTGATCCTAAAGCATCTCAGTGAGTTAAATGTCATTTTATTTTTAAAACAAGGATTAAAATCTAATCCAACTATGTGTTAGGAACATCCAACTATGAGTCAGGAATGATTGGCTTATGAGGTTTCAATTTAGGAAAGATTTTTTGAAAGGCAGAAACTGCAATTTAACCTTCAGAGGCTTTTGGAAAACACACTGGTAGGGCTTCTTGTTCAAAGTTTTAAAGAACATCAAACACATCAAAGTGATGGAACAACATTTTTCCAGAGGTCTGAGAAATGGTTCTCATTTAGGACTGCCTGTGGACTTAACACATTTTTGCCATGTTTCTGCAGGAATAGCATAATGATTTCATGATTAACAGTAGCTCAAGGATGTTAATTAGTTAGGTAAGATCACTTCCAAAAAATAACACAAGAACATTTGCTGGAGAAGCAGCTGAGATTTGTACCATATTATAGAAGAGACTGAAAGAAAACTTAGAGTAATCACAAGAATCAGATGCTAAAGTGGTATTTGAATACATAAGAATTCCTTAAAAGAATATCTTAAAGAGTTCCTTAAAATACATAATGACTGGGCCAAAGGGCTTTTGGGGGTTTCTTTTAGAGTAACTGTAGTGTCATATATTATCCAAATACGTTTTGGCAAAATCTACTAAACTTAAATAAAACCCTCATCATTAGAAGATTATATGTAAAGTTGATGTATATAAGAAATTTCTTAAAAATCAATTAGCAGGAGATCGGTAATGAAGGAAGGGAATTTTAAATGAAAGATATGTTTTTTCTTCTGAAGGGCTATTTCTCAGAACTGATGCATCTTACTAAAAACACAACTAAAACTTACAAATTCAGAAGTCTCAAACAAGGATAAAAACTGACTTTTATCAGTAATTCAAAAACAAAATCACCCTAGAAGATGGCAGATGTGTGTAGCAGACTGAGATGACATCAGGTTGCAGGAGTTCAGATAGATAGTTATCAAACCATTTTGAACACCCACAAAACCAATAGGAGATCGAAGAGAAGAGGAGCAGCAATTCTAGAAACAGTAAATTGACCACTTTCTGAAAGGTAGGATGTGAGGAGAAGTGAATCTAAACGACAGGAAGATAGACTGTTGGGGGGTGGGGTGGCAGCTCCCAGCAAGCAGTGGAGCAACAGAGCACATATTCAAACTTTTAAAAGTCTGCTTTACTGAAAGACATCACTCCAGAGGCTAAGTTGGGGTGGAGCCCTGGTGGGGACAGTGTGGTCTCAGATCCTGTGGGGTCACAGAAGGATAGGGGTTATCTGAGTGTAGCAGAGCTCACAGGTATCAGAAGGGGAAAGCCAGCTACAGAGATGGAATCAAGGAGTGAGCTCTCATATTACCTTAACTATGATCCATGGCACAAACAGGTCTCTGCTCCTTGAGCAGGGACCCCACAAGTAGCAGATCCAGGGAGAGCCACCGGCAGAGCAGAACAGCAGGAATCTGGTGGGTTTGGAGATTCCAAATGGGGCTATATGTCAGAGACAGAAATGCTCAGTCACAGGCCGGGTGAGCTTGGAGTATGGCCGGAGACCAGAAAGATGGGAGTGATTGAGCACTTTTCTCTGAGAGCACACTGAGGAGAGGGGCCCCGAGCTCTTGGTTCCTCTTGGCCAGAGATTGGGAGGCCACCATTATCATTCCTGTCCTCCAGAGCTCTACAGAAAGCGTTAAGGGAACAAAAGCTCCTGAGAGCAAACTCAAGCAGATTATTTAGGCTGGTCCCTGGCAAGGATGGCACAATTCCACCTTGGGCAAAGACATCTGAGAATCACTACAACAGGTCCCTCCCCTAAAAGAACAGAAAGAACATCCAGCCAAGACCAAACTCACTGATCAAAAACAGCGGAATTCCAGAGAAGGGGAAAGCAAAGCATGGAATTCATGGCTTTCTCCTCATGATTCTTTAATCTTGCAAAGTTAATTACATTTTTTTAATTTTATTTTAAAAAAAGTTCTTCTTATTCTAATTTTTAAAAACTTTTCCTCTTCTTTTAACTAGTTTATCTTAATACCTTTCAAAAAAAAGCTTTTAAAAACTTCATTATTATAGTCATATTTTATCCTTCATTGTATCTAACTTTATTTTTTGTATACATATAGGGTTTTTCTTCTAAAAAATTTTGGGATACAACTTCTTCTAATAGATCAAAATATACCCTAAATCTAGCACAGGACTTTGTTCCAGTCTCCAGCCTGAGCAAATTCTCTCCAGTTTCTTTTTCTTTCTTTTCCCAACCAACTTATCAATTCCTTTTTTAGAATTTTAAAAAAATTTTCATCTTTAGAGTCATATTTCTTCCCTTCTTCAGTTTACCTTTATTTTTGTATAGATATAAGTTTTTCTTTCTTTAAAATTTTGGGAGTTAGTTTCTTCCAAGAGACCAAAATACACCCAAAATCAAGTAGGTGGCTCTGTTCTATTCACCAGTCCAGTGTGTGTATATATACACATATATTTTAATTTAAAAAAATTTTTTTAAACTTCTTTTTACCCCCTTTTTTCTCCCCTGATTTGGGGTCTCTTCTGATTTGGTTAGCATACATTTTTCTGGAGTCTTTGCCACCTTTATAGTATTTTATTCTCTCATTCATATATTCTTATCTGGATAAAATGATAAGGAGGAAAAACTCACCACAGAAAAAAGAACAAGGGGCAGTACCAAAGACTTGGGACCTAATCAATACAGACATTGGTAATATAGTAGATCTAGAGTTCAGAATGATGATTCTCAAGCTGCTACCTGGGCTCAAAAAAGGCATGGAAGATATTAGAGAAACACTGTCTGGAGAAATAAAAGCCCTTTCTGAAGAAATAAAAGAACTAAAAGCTAAAATTTTAAAAAAAGCTATTAATGAGGTGCAATAAAAAATGGAGGCTCTTACTGCTAGGATAATTGAGGCAGAAGAAAGAATTAGTGATATAGAAGACCAAATGACAGAGAATAAGGAAGCTGAGCAAAAGAGAGACAAACAAAACTACTGGACCACAAGGGAAGAATTCCAGAGATGAGTGATACTATAAGATGAAACAATATTAGAATAATTGGGATTCCAGAAGAAGAAGAAAGGGGAGGGGCAGAAGGTATATAGGAGCAAATTATTGCACAGAATTTCCCCAATATGGCAAAGGGAACAAGCATCAAAATCCAGGAGGCACAGAGAACCCCCTCAAAAACAATAAGAATAGGTCAACACCCTGTCATCTAATAGTAAAACTTAAAAAGTCTTAATGACAAAGAGAAAATCCTGAAAGCAGCCCAGGACAAGAAGTCGGTAACATACAATGGTAAAAATATTAGATTGGCGGCAGACTTATCCACAGAGACCTGGCAGGCCAGAAAGAACTGGCATGATATATTCAGAGCTCTAAATGAGAAAAACATGCAGCCAAGAATACTATATCCAGCTAGGCTATCATTGAAAATAGAAGGAGAGATTAAAAGCTTCCAGGACGAACAAAAACTAAAAGAATTTGTAAACACCAAACCAGCCCTACAGGAAATACTGAAAGGGGTCCTCTAAGCAAAGAGAGAGCCTAAAAGTAGTAGACTAGAAAGGAACAGAGACAGTATACAGTAATAGTCACCTTACAGGCAATACGATGGCACTAAATTAATATCTCTCAATAGTTACCCTGAATGTAAATGGGCTAAATGCCCTAGTCAAAGACACAGGGTATCAGAATGGATAAAAAACCAAAACGCATCCATACTCTGTCTACAAGAAACCCATTTTGGACCCAAAGACACCTTCAGATTTAAAATGACGGGATGGAGGGACGCCTGGGTGGCTCAGTTGGTTGGACAACTGCCTTCGGCTCAGGTCATGATCCCGGAGTCCTGGGATCGAGTCTCGCATCGGGCTCCCGGCTCCACAGGGAGTCTGCTTCTCTCTCTGACCTTCTCCTCGCTCATGCTCTCTCTCAGTCTGTCTCTCAAATAAATAAAATCTTTAAAAAAAATAAAATAAAATGTTGGGATGGAAAACAATCTACCATGCTAATGGACATCAAAAGAAAGCTGGGGTAGCAATCCTTGTATCAGATAAATTAGATTTTAAGCCAAAGACTATAATAAGAGATGAAGAAGGACACTATATCATACTCAAAGGGTCTGTCAAACAAGAAGATCTAACAATTTTAAATATCTATGCCCCTAACATGGGAGCAGCCAACTACATAAACCAATTAATAACAAAATCAAAGAAACACATTGACAATAATACAATAATAGTAGGGGACTTTAACTCCCCTCATTGAAATGGACATATCACCCAAGCAAAAATTTCAACAAGGAAATAAAGGCCTTAATGACACACTGGACTAGATATATTCAGAACATTCCATCCCAAAGCAACAGAATACACATTCTTCTCTAGTGCACATGGAACATTCTCCAGAACAGATCACATCCTGGGTCACAAATCAGGTCTCAACTAGTATCAAAAGATTGGGATCATTCCCTGCATATTTTCAGACCACAATGCTCTGAAGCTAGAACTCAATCACAAGAAGAAATTTGGAAAGAACCCAAAGACATCGAGGCTAAAAAGCATCCTACTAAAGAATGAATGGGTCAACCAGGAAATTAAAGAAGAATTGAAAAAATTCATGGAAACAAATGATAATGAGAGCACAACTGTTCAAAATCTGTGGGACACAGCAAAGGCATATATTCTTGTGTGTGTGTATATATATATATATATATATATATACATATATAAGATATTTTGTCTTATTCTACATGGCATTATGACTCACAAATAATATTAGCTAAATCCAGTTAATCTGGAGTATGACTAGACTATTTACAATTAAAAAATGTAATACAGCAACAAAGAACCAGTTTAATATTGCCAATATGTATATATATACATATATATATATATATATAATTTCTTGTTTGTATACACACACAGACACACTGGAATACTATGCAGCCATCAAAAGAAAATGAAATCTTGCCATTTGCAATGACGTGGATGGAACCAGAGGGTATTATGCTTAGCGAAATAAGTCAATCAGAGAATGACAATTATCATATGATCTCCCTGATATGAGGAATTTGAGAAGCAGAGTGGGGGTTTGGGAGATAGGGAAGGCAAAAATGACACAAGATGGGATCAGGAGGGAGACATACCATAAGAGGTTTGCATTAATCTCACAAAACAAACTGAGGGTTGCCGGGGGTATGGCGGTAGGGAGAGGGTGGTGGGGTTATGGGCATTGGGGAGGGTATGTGCTATGGTGAGTGCTGTGACATTTATAAACCTGGTGATTCATAGACCTGTACCCCTGGGGCTAATAATATGTTATATGTTAATAAAAAATTTAAAAAAATCACCCTATACATTATCTGTAAAAATGTTAATCTTATTTTCAACAAAGATACTAACAAGCATAACAATGTACATTTGAACAGATTATATCCTCTTGAGGAGAAGATGCTAAAAATAGTCACAATTCTGGAGCAATTCTTACATGATGTCAAAAAAGAAAAAATATATATAAGAAAAGATGTCAATTTACCTTGCCTTGGAGATTCTGAATATGTTTTGACACAACAAAAAAATAAACACATACTGGAAGAACTGGTCCTTGAATTGACAGAAAATCTGTCACCAACAGAATGAATCAATTTCAGCATGCAAGTGACTTTAAGAAGACAGTTGAAAAGTCATCTTAAAAAAATGTGATGGATGGAGGTTTGGATCGAAGATTACAGACTGATTCATGTAAAAAAAATGTTTGTTTTTATTTTATCTTTCTAAGGATATTTGCCATTGGCAATCCTTTCATGTAGATATTTCTGGAGTCTGCTAGCCAGCCTATCTGAGCTACTTATGGGGTATAAGATATTTTGTCTTATTCTACATGGCATTATGACAGGCAAATAATATTAGCTAAATCCAGTTAATCTGGAGTATGACTAGACTATTTCCAATTAAAAAATGTTATACAGCAACAAAGAACCAGTTTAATATTGCAAGTCTAACCAGTAGGAAAAAGTTTTTCCATGATTTCTTCAAATTAAGAACTTGAAAACTTCATAAAGTCTACATATCATTAAACTTTAATTCCTATGTTATAAAGACTAGATCATTAACATGAGATTTTACTTTCTTTTCTTTTCTTTTTTTTAAAAGATTTAATTTATTTATTTGACAGACAGAAATCACAAGTAGGCAGAGAGGCAGGCAAAGAGAGAGGGAAGCAGGCTCCCTGCTGAGCAGAGAGCCTTATGTGTGGCTCGATCCCAGAACCCTGGGATCATGACCTGAGCTGAAGGTAGAGGCTCAACCCACTGAGCCACCCAGGCACCCCTGAGATTTTACTTTATTTTCTTAATATTTATTTATTTATTTGAGAGAGAGAGAGAAAACGCACGTGCATGCACAAACTGGGGAAGAGGCAGAGGAAGAGAATCCTAAGCAGACTCCCTGATGAGCTGGGAGTCTGACACAGGCTCTATCCCACAACTCATGAGATCATGACCTGAGTGGAAACCAAGAGTTGGGTGCTTAACCCACTGAGCCTCCCAGGAGCCCCCAATATGAAATTTTAGATTTCTATTTCAAATATTATTTTAAAGTTCGAGGATATTACCAGTTGAGGATCAGAATGATATGCCATTGAGGCCCAAATCGATAACTTGAATTATACTTTGAACTCTTCAATTTATCCACTTATTCATTCATTCAATAAATATTCGTTGAATGCCTACCATGTCAAGTGTTACGACAAGTATTATTCATTTAGGTACTGGACAACAAGCTGAGAAAGTCACAAGAGGCAAGTGTAGTTTCATCCCTCCTGGAGCAAACAGTCAAATCTGAGAACACAATTTCCAATACAGTGTGATAATGGACAGTGAGAGGATTACAGAGGATACAGTATTACTCAGGAGAGAGCTGAGTACTATTGTAAGTAGTGGTAAGATCTTCCTGTGGTAAGATGAAGCTGGTAGTAGCAGCAAAGGGTTCCCAGAGGAAAATACATTCAAACCGCAGCTGAGGACATCAGCCACACAAGGCAGGGGATACTAAGGGTAGAAGTATTCTTTCTGTTCTTTTCCTCTAGGAAGAGGACATTTATAAAGGCATTGAAAGAGAGAACATTTGGTTTAAGAAAGTGAAGCAAATTTAGAAGAGTGTGGTAAGAGATGAAATGGGGCCAACTCCGGCAAAAACTTCGAAGCTATATTAAGAAATCTGCACTTTATTCTGAGGCTGATAGGGAGCAATTGAAGGGTTTTAGAAAGGGAGTAAGAGAATCATATTTGCATTTTTGAAAAAAAAAATCACTCACTGCTCACAATTTAGGAAGTGGATTTTTATAGAGTGAGACCAGAACTAGGAAAGCAGGTCAGGAAGCTTCAGCAAAACCCAGGTGAGGGAGTGGTAGCCTAGATCAGGGAGGTGGCAGAGGGGATGGTGAGAAAGGAAATACGCAGTGTGAGTGTATATGTGTGTGTGTATGTTTGTGTGTGTGTGTAGACATACACCCTTTTGTCAAAAAGCTCATAAAACATTAAAAGGAAAAACACACATGAATTACCCTTTATGCATAAGGGCTAATGAAAGAGCCCAATAAAGTTCCAGATCAATAGAGATCAAGACAGAATGTCAGGGGAAAGTCAAGGGAAAAGTGACTATTTCTGTTGAGAAGATTCTATTGGACATTTCAGGTGACTTAGAACAGACTCAGGTGGCAAATCAGGTTCTATGAGGGGTAACATTTGTTGCTATTATGATTGTTTTGTTATTTTCAGAAATGTAATGAATTACCACAGTTTTGAAACTCACGGATACAGCATAAAAATCAATAATGAAACTCCTATCTTTCAAATAAAATGACCTCATTATGGAATTGAGCTGTCTTACTTTTCTTTGCCACAGAAGACATTAACAAATTTGCGCATACTTAAAAGTACTCCGCAATAAATGCATTAAAAGAAGATTCCTTTTATAAAGCACTGACTATAACTGCACTTCATTTGCAAATGATAAATAGACTGCAGTGGCTATGCTTTCCTTGTATAGGCAAGCTCTCTTATGAGAATGTAATCAAATTGCTCCATTGCTTAGCAACCACAGGTAAAGAGCTAATAAGTCAGGAGTCATGATTCTGTGGGAACAATCTGCAAGTCAATGGCATGATTTCAGGCCAGTTTGGAATTCTGCTGTGGCACTTTCAAACCAATACCGACAGGATGCATTAGAACAGATGAGAGTTAAGATGCACATGTTCTCATAATCGATTGAACTGGCCTATATATATTGTGATCTGGCACAATCTAGGGCATCAGTCTGACAGAAGCACCTATAAATTAACATCACAGTAAATGCAGCACACAGCTATGGCTTCCTAAGGAATTTTTGTTTTACCAATTTTAGGTAAGCCAAAGAGAAAGGAAGGTACACTTAAATGAGAATGAAGGCAAGGACTCTGACATTCACCTAGCCAACAGGAAATCTACTAAGGAAGAGGAGCAGGCATTGGTGAAAGGCTTTTTGAAAATATTACCTGTAACCATTGTGACTGGTCATTGTGGCCAGAGGTCCAGGCATTCACTTTGCCCTGTTTGTCCAGCCGAGCTTTCCTTGGTTCCCAAGTGAACATGTCCATGTTGAGAGTCCTGAAGATGCTCGAGGCAGTGATCTGATAGTCTTGTATATGTCCTGACTTCATCCCGAGAGGCTCCGAACAGCCTGGAAGAAAATGAGAAGGATTCCATGAGAAAAATAATTTATTGCCCTGGAAGTTTTCTACGTTCATTTTGGATAGGCAAAATAAGATGAAGCTTAATGCTATTCATTTCCCCAAAGAGAAAGCATCTAAATTCAAAAAAGGCTATAATCAGAAATAAATCTGGAACAAAATCGAAAAACAAGATAGCCAATTCAGGCTATTTTGTCTGAATATATTTTGGAAAAATTGAAAACAAGGCAAACAATTCAAACTACTTTTCTGTGATAGATGATTTTGCAAAATGAAAACAAGGCTGAAATGCTCTCTCCTATCTCATTACTGATAGCCTCATGACTATTCCCTGGTTTTCAACAGTTTCATTGTGTCTTAAAAAAGAACATTTTCTCACAAAGTATACTTGGTTTTCTTTTATTTGTTTCCATAATATCGCAAATGAAAATTCCCTCAGTACAAAGTCATTTTCACAAAGTGCTCCAATGGTGTATTTCAAACTGGACAGCATTTTGTTTTCTGAGAAATATCTGTTAATCCTTACTGCTGATTCTTATAGCACCAACATGGCTTCCTCTAGACATCGAGGAAGCTTATATTTACTCGACGGATACCATGTGCCAGGCACTGTGCAAATACAGAATTTAAAATAATAGATAATAGAAGAAAATGAGGTAATTCTGGCAAAAATCTTTATTGTACAAGCTTTCTTATAAAAACTTCCATTTTGATCATACTCAGTGACCTCTAGTATTGGATATTTTTGAAAGATTTCAAATCTGGAACATATCTTTTCAGTTTCATCATGGTATGAAATTTGGGTTTGTCTGTTAATGAGAATTTGTGTATATATGCCCACACACATGTGCATCCTCATACACATACACACAATTTCTTAAAGAAATTTACACACAATTTTCCAATCTTGAATTACAACTGTGATAAAATTCCACCCACAAAGCTCGTAATAGGAAGCACGATTCTATTATCATATTAGTCAGTGGTTGAGTCTTCCATATGCACAACTGCTACATTTTGACCAAGGAACACACAAGATGAGTTTGATCATCAAGAAACCCAAGATGAAAAAGGGGATTTCTCCAATTAAGGTCATCTCCTGGTACTCTACTGGTTCGCTACTTAGTCTCTCTGTGGCTTTTTACCCATTATTTAACCACTTTATGCCTCAGTTTTCTCACTGGTAAAATGGTGGTAATAATAATAAACTACCTCAAAAAATATTCTAAGAAATTAGTTAAAGTATTTAGAAACAGTATGGCAATATAGCTAACATTCAGTAAATGTTATTTCCATAAAGCTCATTTTAACACATAATGTTAAATCACCAGATTGGCAGATCAGTAAGCACTAAAATAATGTAGTAGGACTGGTTACACTTTCTGAAACTAGGCTGTTTTAAGTTCAGGCTCTAAGAGAGGGAGCTTAGAACTGTTCACTGATAAATAATTCTTAACTACAATTAATAGCTTTCTGTTCTAGTCAATCTAGATCATTGCCTTCTTGAAGCTTCTCCATGTTTGGCTTCACCTCCACCTTCTAGGAAACGCATTTCCTATGCAAACATGGCTAAAACTGACATGGAGGGTTAGCCAATTATGCGCCATAGCACAAGGCTTGCTGGAATTCAGGTGTAGGAGACCTAGACCCTAAGTCTCAAGGTAAAAATAGTTCAAATTCCTAAATATATCTTCTGGAGGAGAAAAATCACATGACAAATTTCAAAGATTCTAGAAAATTCCAAAATCTTAATGACATGCTGTTTATCTACTGGCAGTTCTAAGGTAACATGCATTGTCTGCATTATAGATTTCTGATCTTTCTATTATGACCACCAATGCTCCCTACACCCACCCTGCCCTGATAGTGGGGTCTTTGTAAAACTGCTTGGGTTGAAGAAAGATATAAGGGAAAGGGAAGTTGTTTTTCTCCTTTTGTGATATAATATTTGAAGTCAGATGCTTTTACTTCAATCACTTCTGCTTCATCATAGAATTCATTTCATACCCACTCTGTTGTCTTGTATCTAGCCCAGAGCAAGTGCTGAATAATTTTTTCAAAGAATGGGTGAATTAATGACTAGTCCTCCTCTAATTACAGCCATGATTCATTTCATTCTAACTATCTTAAATCATACTCCTTTCAGAGATAAGTGTCTAGGGAAAAGATTAACTGTTGATCTTCTGGGCAGGCTGAGAGATCCTTTTAACAGCTTACTGAATACAGTAAGGCAGACCTGTGCTTTACAGCATTGCAGGGGATTGTGGGAAATCCTTTGGCACATTATAGTACTGTTTATTTCCTAAGTGCTATAGTTAACATCTCTGCCAATTTGCCTCACACCACAAATTTTCCTTCTCATCCACATGATTTCATATGTGTAGATGTGTAGACTTTTACCAGAACAGACAGCACCTGAGCAAAATGAAGTATTAACAAAAAATTGATTATTTCGAGAGTGAGGTGTCCTAGCTTTTAAAAGCATCCATTGAGAGATTTTTATCCTCTGCATGCAAGCTTAAAATCAATTGTGGAATCGGGAGATGGGGTATGGCTTCTTTTAAGAACATAAAATCTGTAAAGTGTCAGGTGTAGCCTCCTGTAAAAGCTGAAAGTAAAATATATTCATACCTTGGGGGTGTAACTGTGTCTTGTAAGAAAGAGTGACCCCCATGAATCAAGAGACTGGAAAATTGGGGATGGTGATGTTAAACAACTAAAAACCACGGGGCTTAGCTTCTCCTTGATTGCTTTATGATGAATGACTTAGGGATGACACTGGCCTGTGATGACAGAGTGACATGTAATATAAACTGCACAGCAATGATTCTGTTGAGATTTCTGTCAATAAATGGGTTCGAATTACCAAAATAAAGAAAACATCATTGTTAGGATAATTAATGGTACTAAAACCATATGTTGGTTACTTTATAAATGATGCCCATAGATAGTATGAAAATGTGATTCTTAAAACAGATTCACTCATCTGACCAAATGTCCCTAATTCCTTTAAATGTAATGGGTTCACTTAGAGTTTGGCTGTTTTTAATAGTAACTTTGATTTGCTAAAAATCACTCTCTTTCTTGGCATCACAAAGAAACCTAAGAAGAGAAGAGAAAGAGATATAAAGTGTGCATTTCAATGTCTGTGCATTTCTTTTGAAATGAATAAAAAGCTCTCAGTTGTCCATTTGGAAAGATGTGTCCTATTTTTAACTAAATGGCATTGTTGTAAGTCTGATAAAGTCTTTCATGCTAAAAAGTGGGCACACATGAATTTTTGGCTTTTTACAAAACAGTTGGTTGAACAAAATCATCTCAAGCCATAGTGGCAAAGATAGTTTTTAAATGTTGATGCTAGAAATACAAGAACCACCACCAAAAATATAGCACAGCGAAATGCCTAGAAAAGGTTTTTTGTTTAGTTCAGAATCTAGCTATATTGAAATGGGACCACTGTGAGATCCACACATTAAGTCTTGATCTTTATATCTAGCACTGATGCTCCTGGAAGACAAGAATTATTTAACTCTGAATCCTTTGATAGATTTATCTCTGAGCTGGATAATCAGTGTTTGTACAGTAAGCAGGTTGCTAGATAAGAATGATATCAGAATGAATTTATAGTAGCTCTCATGGTTTTGAAGTATTACCTCCCTGGGAGGAATGATAAATTTACATGTTTCATAAAACCTAAACAAAACAAAACAAAACCAAGTTCTCATGGTGATGGACAAAGATAAAGCTTACTTTTCTATGCCATGAAGCCTAAACATAACTACAATTTGTGGGGTCAGGAAGATTCCTGTTTTTACTGAACTTCTGTCACAAAACATAAATCATACTTACTCCTAAAAACAAGACACACTTAAATCTGACTGAACTTCCCAGTGAGAGTTTATTGTGCTTTCTCTGAAATACACTGCTCCTTCTACATTAATTCTATTCTGCAGCATGTTTTGGAACTTGTTTATCCTACGCATGTACCCGTATGCACACATGCGCACGCGTGCATGCGTGCATACACACACACGCGTGCACACACACACACACACACAAATTTTCTCCACTGACTGTGCCCTAGACATTTTGTAGCCAAAATTAATATCCGTGAGTGTTGGAAAATGGCAAATTAGTAGTAGACTACATACAAATATATGTTTTTTCTTTTAAAGAAAATACAGAAATAGATAATATGAGACTCACCCGACAGTTCACATCCAAGAAGTTCCATTCTCAAAGTGCAGTGTCTTCGACAAACTTGTGGATAGAGTCTTACATACTGAGCTTTTATCGGGGGTGTGAAAGAGTTGGCATAGGGTGTGTTGTTATCAACATTTCCACGAAACACCTGGGTAAAGAGATAAGATAGAGTTTGAAATTATTAATGGCAAGAGCTTCTTTACCTATTTTCATATATTGACCTTATATCCTATCTAATGTGATGCGTCAAAAATTGGATTAAGTATGTTGGGGATCTGGAGCATTTAGGAAGCACATTGTCCTTAGCAGTGAATATAAGACCTATAGATAAAATCCTAATTAAAGCTATAAACCACTGTGGTCTATGGCATAATCTATATTCTACTATGATGGTATTGTCGATTTTAAGGTCAGTCCTTCAGAGTCAGGGGAGATTTTCTTCACTTTGTTTGAGAAATGGGCCCCTGAAACCTTTCAGCTTAATCTGGGACCATCTGTTCATGCTACTTAGTATTTATAGGTGTTTTTGTTTGGTTTGGTTTGCTTTGGTTTGGCTAGCAGTCTCCACTAGTATTTTCTGATCACTCAGTCTCTCTAATGCTATGATCAGACTTTATGATGCTTCAGGGTACGATTCCTCAAGATTATTTTCTTATCAGTCAGTCCCAGGTCACTGGATGAGAGAATCAAAGTCTTCATATCTATCTCTAGTGAAAAACAGTGTTTCCCTCTAAAAATTAAATGTGAAAATTTAATTCTTTTAAATCTCATTCTTGTTTTACTTTTCATATAACAATAATCAGAAAACTTTACCTAATTTCACTTAAGTATTTAAAAAATCTTTCATAAAATTTATTAGAATTTAATAATTTGGTTTTCAATGGGATGAGCTGCAGTCCTGATATTTTTAAAATTAAGCTTTTTGAGGAAAATTTGATAAAAAATTGGGACTATAATATGAAAAGGCAAAGTAGGCACTGGATATTATTTTCATTTTCTCTAATGTATTATATTCTGCTGAAAAACAAAACTGTTTTCTAATGTGAAATATATAAGCATACATCTTTTCTATCACTTGGTACTTTTGTTAAAAGTAACAATTTTTTTCTTTAAAAATAGTAATTTTGATCTGTACTTATTTAAGAAGAGTGCTAATATGTCAAAGCAATAAAATGAAATTGAAAGCTATTTTTAAAATAAAAATTAATCATCATACACAGGACTATGCTAATATTGTGATAAAGTGTTTATATAACCACCAATTAAAATCTGACAAAATCTTAAATGGTAGCCGCTGCACATTTATTACTTGGAAAAACTCCTTGTACTCTACACCCTTTAGTCCAATTTAAAAAAAAAAAAATCACAACTGTATAAGGCTTCTGTTTAAGAGTCAGTAACTATTTAGCAACCAATGATTATTAATGAGATTTTACTTTTAAATTAAATATGTTAAGTTAGTCTTACCATGTCTTCATTGGTGCCTTTTACTTTGTACATCGTCCAAGTTTTTCCATCGTTACTATATGCAATTTTGTAGGATTTGATGTACTCTGGACTTCCAATCCTTTTAGCTCCTTGAGTAATCACACCAGTAACTCTCATTTTTCTTTGTAAATTTATCTGAGGAGACAAGGCATAAACAATGGTAACCTCACTGCTTTCAACATATTTCAATAATATTTCAGCAATACTGACAATATCAATTTGGGGAATGGAACATTTTTATTTCTTAGTAGAGATTTAAAATAATACAGAAATACAGTAATTTTCCTGTATTTTTTCAGATGATTATTAAGAGTATGTCAAGTTTAGCTTCAAGATCTTTCTCTAATGGAATACATTTCTTAAGTAAGCAATATTTGTGAACAAAGTTTGAAAAACATGATTTGCTGCCAAAATATTAGTATGAAAAACATTTGGTTGGTTACAATATGGAAATACAACTTAGGAAACTAAAAAATGGATGTATTATCTTGTCATAATTGCCTCAGTGACATTACTTTGAAACAGTAAAATCAATATAATTTTAATGTGTCTCCAGTTCTTTTGACTTCAACAAATTTCCATTTAAAATTAAAAATGAAAATCATTCTGAGATCACTGAATACTAGAATAAAAAATAAGATAAAGGTAATCATACTGACAAAAACCAACCAACAAACAAAAAAACCAAACATAAGCATCCTCAGTTGCTAGCTCTGTAGTCTATAGTCTACAGACTACTACTGTAGTCTCTCCTACAGGTTATTAGAGGGTTTTTCAACACAGTTATTTTTCTCTTCATTTAAGCATACGGAAATTTTCTAACGGATATTTTCTCTCCATATATTCTCCCCATTCCAAATCACCTTTTAATAAGTTTGCTGCAAGAATAACAGTCATCTAATAAAAGTAATATTTTTTCATAGTTATACGGAGCTCCTTCTGATACTCTATAAATAAATGCCACAAGGTAAGAAACATATTTTCTTCATATATGGCAATCATTAAAAATTGTTCTATTAGCAGGGAGCCTGGGTGGCTCAGTCAACTGAGTATTGGACTCTTGATTTGGGCTCAGATCATGATTTCAAGGATCATAGGATAGAGCCCCACATAGGGCTCTGTGCTCAGTGGGGAATCTACTTCTCTCCCTCTCCCTTTGCCCCTTGCCCCGCTTGCATGGGGCAATAATAAATAAAAAAATAAAAAAATAAATAAATAAATAAATATTTTAAAAACAATTGTTCCATTCACTTTAAAATGCCCTTATGAGAAACAAATTGAGGGTTTTGGAGGGGAGGAGGGTGGGAGCCTGGTGATGGGTATTAAGGAGAGCACGTATTGCATGGAGTGCATAAACAATAAATTTTGGAGCACTGAAAAAAAAAACCCTTACGATGTTTATAAAATCTTCAATTAAGTAGGAAGGTACTGCCTCAAATGTTCTTGACAAATTGCTATAGAGCTCCTTTCTCATTAATTACAAATCACAACAATTTTAATGTCTCATATTCTGATATTAAGCTAATAATTCTGATACCATTTCCCAAAGAAGAAAATCTTCAGATTCATGCTAGTGACTAGCGTTTTTCACTTTGTGATGAGACTAAGAGTTATTAACATTTGTAGAGGATGTGCATGTGGAAACCAGCTCCTCTATAGGTCACTATGTATGTAGCATTTATAAACTATAAGCTAAATATATATTCATGTTACATATTCAAAAAGTTAAAAATCAGAACTAAGAAAGCAATCCTTAAAACCTTCCCACCTCCTACAATCAGTATGACTTACTAAAGGCCTACAATGTTTTATTCCCCTGGTTTTATAGACTTTAAATGTGTTATGTGTGTTATGGGTAAACCTGAATCCCTCATGTAGCAAATGTTCTTTTAGGCTTTGGAAAATTTGCCACTAGGGCAAAGTCTACCTTCCTCTTCATTGGGAGTTTCCCAGTCCCATCTTCCCTCACGGAACATCATGAGGATCCATCCCAACCAATGTTCACAAGGCAGTTCTCTTGGGAAAAGGCAGTCTTGACTCATGTAAAAAGAAAACCTGGAATTCTGATGAGTAAAGAACTGGGGTGGGGTAGTTCCCAGCTACTGGCCAATAAACATGCCCCCTTTTCATTCTTATAGTGCAGAATTTACAAACAATAATTTTGCTGTTAAATTCTGGGTCTTTGGTCTCTTCTGCTAAAATCCTAAGTAAGTTGACTCGGCTGTCCAGTTTTACTTTTCTCATTTTAATACTCCAACATCAACATTTCTGACATGAATACATTTTATATCCCATTCTTGTTTGGAGGTCTAAATAAAAGAATATCCTCCATGAAGGTAAATTTTACCTATGGCTCTTAACATTTGTCTCAAATAGTTCTCCAAAGCTTGATTTTGGAATTTTAACTTTGAGTTTAGAACAGGTAACCTCCAAAAGATAGTTACTATTTCAGTATGTTAGGTAAATTAGCACATTGCTATGGAAGAGCAAAAATCTTTCATATCTCACATATGATCTGCTTTTTCTTTTTTTAATCTAAGACTCTTCATGATCTAAACCATTTTAATGTATACAGCATAAATAGTGGACACTTAGAATCATCTTTCTTCCCATTTTGGAAGTCAAATTCCACCCTTGATATTGTTGAACATCCCTTTTCAATTATCTTTTATCTTGTTTCAATTATCTTGTTTATACCTCTTATAGATAGCCAAATTATCTCTGCTCAAGTTTTGGCTGATGAGCTGTAGGCTCATTTTCTAAAGCTTAAATTGTGGAGGTATAACAATCAGAAAAAATTTGAGTACATGTTTCTCTCTAAATCATTAGAAATGATGGTTTAAAAGATTCCTATTTACTCTAATATTTATAGGCTCTGAGAGTAGATCTCAGGGAGCTGGAATTCCAGATAATAATGCAGCACCCAACTTGGGTTCTATCTACTTTCAGTTGGTATTTGTAATTAAATATCAACACTGTTTTCATTAAATAAAAAATTTATAGAGCACAGGTTCTGGGATTAATAACACTTACTAGTTTTACATTTTTGAGTTCTTATACACCTAGCACGCTTAAGCTCGGATAATAAGATATTCAATATAAGACAGCTAAGATTTCACTCTCATGGTTACACTCCAGTTTAATACCAGGAATGGATATTGCTGTGAGAAATAAATGAGGCTTGGAAGAAGGCTATGGCATGATTTTAGAAACATCTCTACCACACAGCTTGTTGCAAGTAATTCCCTTTCATACATTCCAACATTATGCTACAATCTCTTTCTAAAATGACATTGGCTATAAGGAGAACTGCCTTTTATCCTGCTTATTCTGCTTGTATGAACCACTCCAGATACCATGTTAAAGGTCTACCAGGGATTGCACCAGAAACTCCAAAATTACTCCCTGAACTTGACAGATATTCAAATACACAATGATTATTTTCATTTACTAATTTGATTTCAGAGAAATTATTATCCTACTGGGAAGTTGGTAGATTGGATGGCATTAAAAAACAGAACTGTATTTAAGGTATTTTGAGTGAATGGTATCCCCTATAAATATTAAGAAACATAATCTGGACCTAGAATGCCTAGAACCCATGCAAAGACCAGGCAAAAGGCAAAAAAGAACTGACAGTTTCAGCTCTGGCTTTTGTCACTTCCACCAATATAATCTTAGACAACTTGTCTAAACTGTCTGAAATTTAATTTCCTCCTTTGTAAAAGGGATTTTAATAGAATTATTAAATGTGAGGATTATACGATGTAATGCATGTAAAAATTTAATAACACCTGCCACCTAGAAATCTCTTGGAACATTTGCTTTTGGGGTTGATTTTCAGTTTTCGTTGTTATTTAAATGGAAAGAAGCATTCTTTCTACCTTAACCATTTGATGTTAGGGAATTTGGACTTGGAGAGGTACACTGTATTTATTAGAGTTGATAACCATAATAACCATATGAAAATACCTTTGGGAATAACTTCCAAAGCTATGAACTGATAAGACATTTAGGGCTACTATGTTTAAGCGTGTGTGTGTGTGTGTGTGCTTCTGAATCCAACCACTAGCTTCGACATGCGGAAATGAAAATTCATGGGTTGCTGACAAGACTCCCTGAATCCAGCACTGGAGAGACTCCATGTTAGAAAGTTCCTGAGGAGGCACTGAGATATCAAATCCTAACTCAAAAAACCATGAGAAACCCTTAGTGTAATAGGAGTTTTCGAGATCCCAGTACATGTCTCCATGTTTGGGATGTGGGGAAAACTCCAAGGGATATTGATGGGAGACAGGCTTGGGAAGAGCTTTCTAAATCTGCCATTTCTCATTTTCATTTTGCATTCTGGCTCCTTCCTGATTTACCCCTCTTCCAGTCCACTGCCAGGGGGAGGCTTCTGTGATGTGTGGGCCAGGCTGGGATGGGGAGCCTGCAATCACTACAGGTCTGCGTGTTTCCTCCTCGGCACTCCGCATCCCTGTCTGCACTAAGGAGGTAAAATGGAGCAATGGAGATGCTGATAAAACAGTGTCTGGGGCAAATGAGGCAGGGGGAAGAGGGATTCGGGATAAGTATAGATTATAACTCTGTCATGGAGCTTCCTCTTTGCACCACCTCAATCTACCTGGAACAGCTGCAGCTAGGATAGGGTTTCCCCTTCTGTTCAGGTGTACCACCAGCCAAGATATGAACATGAACTCTCTGAGAAATGCAAGCATTGCAATCAAATGAAGAAAACAAAAACAGAACTATTACTAGAAAAACTAATCTAATAGAACTGAAAGATCGAGATTTTAAAGTTAAAAAAAAAAAATCCCCTAAGAAGATAAGGACATTTTTGAAACATAAGACTGAAACAAAAAAAGAACCAGTTGGAAATACTGAGAATAAAAAATAAAATTAAAGTTAAAAAAAAAGTTTAAAATTAAGCTACATAAGGTTTTCAATGGGGTGATTTCAGGCATAGAGGCAGGGCTTCAGAATAAACTAGTGAGCCCAAGACAGATTATGAAATTCCTTCCAGAAGTCAGCAGAATGGGATACAGAGACTGTCCATACTGACAGATGATGTAACAATTTACTTTGAGAATTCAAGGAAGCAACAAATAATAAAAACTAATGAAAAAGTTCTGCAGATTTGCTTAATGTGAGATCAACATTTAATCTGTATCAGCAATTAATTAAAAATATAAACAATTAAAATAGTGTGATACTGCCACATGTAAAAGCAGACAGATCAATAAAACAGAGTAGAAAATCAATAAACAGACCCCACTATGTAAGGAAATTTTATATATGAAGTAAGTGATATTCAAATCAGTGGGAAAAATAGAATATTCAACAACTGAATTGGGATAATTTGGTAGACATCTTAAATGAATAAATTTAGATCAATGTCTGTCCTTTTATCCCAGAGTAAAGTCCAGGTAATTTAAATACTTAAAAGAAAAACAAACAATAAACCCACCAAAGGACCAGAGGAGAATACTGAATTAAAAATAATTTGAGAGGGGGACGCCTGGGTGGCTCAGTGGGTTAAGCCGCTGCTTTCGGCTCAGGTCATGATCTCAGGGTCCTGGGATCGAGTCCCACATTGGGCTCTCTGCTCAGCAGGGAGCCTGCTTCCTCCTCTCTCTCTCTGCCTGCCTCTCTGCCTACTTGTAATCTCTCTCTGTCAAATAAATAAATAAAGTCTTAAAAAAAATAATTTGAGAGGAAAGTGACTTTCTAAAAATGGCACTAGTTTTAAAATATTATTAAACTAAAAATTTCTTTAAGATAAAAAGTAAAATACAAAGGACAAATGGGACTAATGTTTTCCAAATCATATCATAGCAAAGAGCTGATTAATTGAAGAAACTTGGAGATCTTATTTGTTAATAGGTAAAAAAACAACTCAATGGAAAAACCTGGGCAAGAGATTTTGTTAGTTGACATCAAAGGTAATACATACGGATCTTAAACATCTGAAAAGATACTCAATCTTACTCATAATACAAATTAAATCTACCCCAAGATACTATAATTCACACAGTATTACACAATATTTGTTAAAGTGTAAAGAAATAGGCAAGCTTGTATATTCCTAGTGGGAGTATAAATGACAGTTTTTTATGAAGGACTTTTATGAATTTAGTGACATGAAATAAATGACAAATGCACATTTTCTTAAACTCAGAGATTTCATTCTAAGAATGCAGCTTACAAGTATAATCATACATAGGCAAACTGATGTAGGTACAGAGTTGTTCTCTCCAGCACTGAGTATAACAGAACACAATTTCAAATGATTTAAGATGTCTGTCCATAGGGGTCTAAGTCATTTCATTATGGAAAAGTCCAGAAAATGGAACACTGTTCAGTTTTAAAGAAAAAAAACAAGAATGAGGGAAGGTAGGAGGAAGAGAGCAAGAGGGCGAGGGAGAGAAACAGAGCGAGCTCTTAGTGTGTGATTTGAGAAATTACTGCTTGTCAAGTTTTGGTATGATATCAAAGAAGAGTATCTACAATTATCTGGAAATTACATGGAAAAAGCAATAAGACGTTTACAACAAAACAATGTGTGTCATATACTTCTGTTTATAGTACTGTAAAGGGCAAATAATACATATACATATTTTCTTGTACAGGATTATAATGTCTCTGAAGCAAAAACAAAAAGCTGGTTAATAGTGGTCTCTTTAAAAGGTGGGAAATAGCTTGGGGAGAGAAAAGAAGGAAGATAACATTGACAGTACTGTATCTTGTGTCTTCTGAAATTTGAAGTAGGTGATGTCTTACCTATTCAAAAGATAAAGTAAAAATAAAAGGTTGACAACGTTATTTTTTTTAAAGATTTTATTTATTTATTTGACAGACAGAGATCACAAGTAGGCAGAGAGGCAGGCAGAGAGAGAGGGGAAGCAGGCTCCCTGCTGAGCAGAAAGCCTGATGTGGGGCTCGATCCCAGGACCCTGAGACCATGACTTGAGCCGAAGGCAGAGGCTTTAACCCACTGAGCCACCCAGGTGCCGCAAGAATACAATGTTATTTTTAATAGTGAAAGGAATTATAAAATATCTAGAAATTAAGTAATTCTAGAAAATATCTAAAAATTTAATAAATAATGTGACCTTATGGAAAGTATTTTTTAACCAAAAGATACAACAGAAGACCAGTATTTAACGGATGGGACAACATAGTAAATTTGTTCTCTGAATTTTATTTGTAAATTCTGTGCAGTTTTCATCAAAATCCAGGACCATATTCTGTTAGATAAATTTATTCTAAATCTATATTTTATTTTAAATTATAAATTTAAATATACATTTGGGGCAAATGAGGCAGAAAAAGAGATTTTCATTATAAAAACTCAGAGGAATCTTGGAAAAGATATGAAAAACAGGGGAAATCTGCCAAATATTAAGGCATCTCAAGACAATTTTAAGTAAAAATAAATAAAAAATAACCTAGAGACAGAAAAATACCTAATTGGAATTAGAAGAGGGGTCCAGGAAAAAGCCCAGACATATATTCACACTTGAGGAAGCTTTACAAGGCAGAGGGGAAAGGCCAGATTTAATAAATAAATGGTGTTGGGAAAATTGATACTCTATATAGAAAAAAAATGAGGTTGAACTGAAATGTACTAAGGGCCAAATGTGAAAAGTAACACTATTCATCTAATAGAAGAAAATGTAGAAACATATTTTTGTGACCTCAGAGTTGAAGAAGCTATTCTTAAGAAGACCAGAAAAAAACACGAAATGTGAAAGGAAAAATGAAATTGGCTCCCTTCAAAAAAATTTAAAGGCTTCTATTCAACCAAGTACATTACAGGTAACATTAATAGAAAGGTGAAAGCTTGGGAAGAGAGATTTATAATGTCAAACACCAACAGGGGCTTATTTAGTACGCTAGATCACAAACTTCTAGGTCTCGAGATCCCTTTACTCCTAAAAATTACTGAAGGACCAAAAGAGCAAACGCACTCACACACAGCATTGTGAGATGTTTGTGTGTGTGTGTGTGTGTGTGTGTGTGTGTGTACACACACATATATATATTATTATATAGTAAAATAGTAATATATGGAGTATATAATATATATACTTATTGTATTAAAAATTAAAAATGACAAGTTAAAAATACTTAATAATTAATTTTAAAATAATAATAAAACAAATACAGTTTAACATAAACAACATATTTTTCTAAAAATAATTATATTGTCCCAAACTAAAAATTTACTGAGAGGTTATTTTACATTTTTACAAATCTCCTGAGTATCTAGCTTAAGAGAAGACAGGTAGGTTCTCATATTTGCTGCTGCATTCAATCTATTACAAGATATTTTTTGGCTGAAGTAAATGAAGAAAATGCAATTTCACACAGATATGTATTTGGAAAAGGAAAAACTATTTTAATAACCTTTCCAGATAACATGTATATTCTTCCTTGTTAAGATGTCAAAACTTGACAATCGGAGGGGGAGAAGAAGCATGAGAGACTATGGACTCTGAGAAACAAACTGTGGGTTTTGGAAAGGAGGGGGTGGGGGGATGTGTTAGCCTGGTTGTGGGTATTAAGGAGGGCACGTATTCAGGTATTGCACGGAGCACTGGGTGTGCTGCATAAACAATGAATCTTGGAACACTGAAAATAAAAATAAGGCCCTTCAGGGAATATGATTTAAAACAAACAAACAAACTTGACAATAGTTTAAATTTTAGTTGCAGTGTGGAATCTGAAATCTACCAGTGAACTTTTTATATTTGTTAAGTTAAAATAAATCTACCAGTGAACTTTTTATATTTGTTAAGTTAAAATCTATTGGTTTATCTTGCATTTTAAATAGATCTCCTACCTACACATGGTTTTGTACCAACATGCAATGGCCATTTGGAAAATATGGTCTTACCGAGCTATGAAGAGTCTCTAAATATCAATACATTTTATTATATAATATCAAAAAGTTACCTTGATTAAGATCACCACCAATTTTATCAGAAAAGTCTTTAAGTATTAGAAGCTCCTGAGCTTGGGGGGCGCCTGGGTGGCTCAGTGGGTTAAGCCGCTGCCTTCGGCTCAGGTCGTGAACTCAGGGTCCTGGGATCGAGTCCCGCATCGGGCTCTCTGCTCAGCAGGGAGCCTGCTTCCCTCTCTCTCTCTCTGCCTGCCTCTCTGCCTACTTGTGATCTCTGTCTGTCAAATAAATAAATAAAATCTTAAAAAAAAAAAAAAAGAAGCTCCTGAGCTTAGATAAGTGCTTATATTTTTTCCAAATGTCTAATTTTCACTTGAAATTTCAAATTTTATCACTAGCAACAATGCTGTTGGCTATCTTCCTTAATGAGGCAGGGTTACTTTGTTCATTTTCAAGGCAATTTCTGCCAAATATCAAAAAATCAAGTAATGATTTGTCAATTGTTCCTTAAGGTAAACATGGTATTTAAAAGGAGGGGTTGGGGTAACCTGGTGGCTCAGCTGATTAAATGCCAGACTCTTGATTTTAGCCATGATCTCAGGTTCATGGGATCAAGCCCTGTGTTGGGCTCTGTGCCGGGGTGGAGTTTGCTTAAAATTCTCTCTCTCCCTCTCTCCCTACCCTGTCACTGTCTCTCTTTCTAAAATAAATAAACAAGTCTTAAAAAAAAAAAAAAATCAAATACGAAGGAGGGGGGCAGTTCAGCTTGTAGTCACACAATCCCCCAAAAGCTTTTCCTTGAGATAATCATCATATTTCAATACTCATTAGAAGTGCTTTCTGTGTAATTCCCACTGATTATGCACAATATTAAAGACACAGCAAGGATTGGCATTTAATAAAATTAATAATCTTAATGCTTCATCAAGGACATTCTTTTTTTTTTTAAGATTTTATTTATTTATCAGAGAGAGAGAGGAGGAGAGAGCGAGCACAGGCAGACAGAATGGCAGGCAGAGGCAGAGGGAGAAGCAGGCTCCCTGCTGAGCAAGAAGCCAGATGTGGGACTCGATCCCAGGATGCTGGGATCATGACCTGAGCCGAAGGCAGCTGCTTAACCAACTGAGCCTCTCAGGCATCCCCATCAAGGACATTCTTTTTTTTTTTTTTTTTTTTTAGATTTTATTTATTCATTGGACAGACAGAGATCATAAGTAGGCAGAGAGGCAGGCAGAGAGAGGAGGAAGCAAGCTCCCTGCAGAGCAGAGAGCCCGATGTGGGGCTCGATCCCAGGACCCTGTGATCACGACCTGAGCCGAAGGCAGAGGCTTTAACCCACTGAGCCACCCAGGCGCCCCCATCAAGGACATTCTTAAATGGGCAGAATTTCTTTAAAATTTTCACCCATGTGTGCATGATGGAGATGGTTAAACAACTACCAGTACCATTTGGTGCTTCTGTCTTGATTTGAGCTAGGAACCAGTAGTTTTACCCAACTGTTGTTTTGTGGCATCAGTACAATATGAACACAGTTAAAATGGTAAAGAAAGCCTTAGAATTATTATGGAAATAGTGGAGATCTGTGAACCTCCTGAATGGGCTGGGACCCCATCCTTCCAAAAGGGATATGTGAACTCCCATGTAATTGAGAAGCACTGATCTAAAATATAAGAAGTGTTTTTACACACACACACACACACACACACACACACACATGACATGAAGAAACCAACAGAACATGGAGAAAAGGATATTAAAGAGCAATTCAGGGAAAAGAAAATAGCAATAGCCAAACTTTCACTATAAATTAAATAAATGCAAACTAAAGAAAAGATAGTAATGTATAGCCAACAGACTGGCAAAACAAAAATGTAAGATAGTATCAAGTAGTGGTGAAGTATTCCTTTGCTGGTGATGGTAGTATAAACTGGTATAATTACTTCAATCTGTTAGTTGTTAGCAAAATTAAGCAACCTATTTCTGGGTATAACACCCTGAAAAATTGTTGCCCAAGTGTTCAATGAGAAATGCACACAAATATTTGCTATAGAATTTTTTTATGTTAGCAAAGAAGGCAGCTTCAGTGACTATCCCTAGAGGTTTTAAAGATTTAAAATGTGAAATCTGTGTGTGTGCTTCTGCACACATGTATGTGTGCTCTTGCACACATACTGCCATACTTTTTTAGAGTCAGAAGTGATAAAGCGGATTTATACACGGCTATCTAACGAACATAAGAATGTGTGAAAAAGAACAATGAAATAGTGATGCCTGGTAGCTTGGCTGTTAAGCATCTGTCTTCAGCTCAGGTCATGACTCCAGGGTCCTGGGATTGAGTCCCCAATGGGGCTCTCTGCTCAGTGGAGAGCCTGTTTCTCCCTCTCTTCCTCTGCCTGTCTCTCTGCTTACTTGTGTTCTTTCTCTATCTCTCCGTCAAATAAATAAATAAATTTTTTAAAAAAAGAGAACAGTGAAATATATACAGTACCATTCACCTAAATTTAAAAACACATACAGACAACATAACATCACATGCTTTCCAAGAATTTACGCATCTAAATCAATACAGGAAGAGCACAGTCACAGGTTACACATCAGCTCCACTGGGCTGAGTTTCTGTAAAGGAAGGGGAATGGGAAGGAAGGTGGGAATGAATAACAATGCAAAGAAATAGGGAGACTCATCCTCAAATCAGCGCTGGCAAATGCTACCCTAGTTCTGGGGAAGGGATCATGGGTTCCTCCCATTATTCCTCTCTTCTCAAGGAATATGACTTATGGCCATCTGATGTAATAGCACTGGTTGCATACAAAAGGATTTTCTGGACTCATTACCTAGCATAAAATACAGTGCATAAGCATTTCAAGCATACTTATTATATAATAACATACTTAAAATTATTCATGGTTGTAATTTAGACAAAAGTCAGTATTAAATAAGCAATTGGCTTTAAAAGTAGTTGTATGAATAGCTAATTGTTTTTCTCTACCTCAAGCTTGTTACCAGAAGCTTGTGTTGTACTTACACAGTATGTTCAAGTGTGAGTCTGACTAGTAGCTCCTATCACTACATAGCAATAACCCAAATATAAAATGCAAACAAACACAGTCTGCAAAAGGAATTACTTTATTATTTTATTTAACTGAAAAATAAACATTCAGTTTTTTAAAAGTTGTACTGCTTAGGAAGTGGAGGAGGGAGAACTCCTTTTTGAGGAAACTTTAGGAAGCATTTCCCAATTGAAGATTGTTAAAACGTGAACTGAGGCATATTAACGTTTTTTTAAAAAGATTTTATTTATTTATTTGACAGAGACACAGCGAGAGACACAGGGAGAGAGGGAACAGAAGCAGCGGGGTTGGGGGGTGGGAAGGAAGAGAGGGAGAAGCAGGCTTCCCGCTGAGCAGGGAGCCTGATGCGGGACTCGATCCCACGACCCTGGAAGCATGACCAGAGCCGAAGGCAGATGCTTAAGGACTGAGCCTCAGTTGTAGGCGCCCCAACATTTTCAAGAGTTTATTTGAACAAAAATAAATTCAAATGGGGCAGCACCCATCCACAAATGGTTAGGAGTGTTCTTCTAATAGGGGTTAGGGAAGAGACTTTTATGCGGAAGAGGCTGAAGCAAAGCAAGGAAGTTATTTGATTGGCTATAGCTTAACCAGTTGCATTAATTGGGGAAGCTAGTTAGCTATTTGTGATTAGTTGTCCTTAGGTTTTGAATTCTCAACCTTAACTCATTATAGACTTAGGTTTGGGTTTGCTTACTTAGACTGCTAAGATATTAAAGCCAGCTCAATTTAATGGTCTTCTCATTTAATTAATTTAATAAGATCAATTAGCAAGAAAAATAAATGCCCGATACATAGCTTATTCTTAGGAAAATCATGTTAATAATCAAACCCTTAGTGGTTATTTACTTCATGATTATCGAGGCACACACAAGAAGTTGTTTGTGAGTTTCTTTTTTGTTGCTGTTTTTAAACACTTCTATTTATTTATTTGAGAGAGAGAGCGAGAGCGAGAGAGACAACATGAGCAGGGTAAGGGGCAGAGGGAAAAGCAGACTCCCTACTGAGCAGGGAGCCGGATGTGGGGCTTGATCCCAGGACTCCAAGGATCAGAGCCAAGTCAGATGCTTAACCCACTGAGCCACTCTGGTGCCCCGGTTTGTGAGTTTCTATATAAAAATGCAGATTCAAAGATTAAATAGCAGGGTATTATGTATAGATTACTTACATAATAATATTTTATAGAAATCATTATATATACCAATGTTTTCATAATTTGCATAAAACAGGCAATTTGTTTAAATTGATTACTAAGCAGTAGTGAATAGAAATTTTTGAAGTATTTTTTTCTTTTTAATGATGAAGGTTTTAGATTAGCATATATATAAAAGCATCAGGTGAAAGATTAAGTAATAAAAGGATATGCTAGAAGAGTGAGACTCATATATATTCCATCATTAAAATTGCTAAAAATACAACATGAGGAATTTGCTGTTACTGTATATTAGATATGCATACATTCACCCTTAAACTAAGAGAAAAACACAAAGGAAGAACCACCTAACTATAACCACCTTTCAATTTCAAGAAATGAGTATTTCACTTGAACATCAGTGGTCCTTCTACTGAGTTAAAAACATAATTTTTCATATGATTATTTTAAAGAAAATATGTAATTAGAGAAATTAGAGAACCTAAATTGTAAATTGTCATTATTCACAATACTTTCATCTTAACAGAGATTTTATTTTATGTACTAGCATTCTACCTCTGGTGGTGACACAAAAAACCCCGTATGATCAATTAGCCTCTTTTTCCTGACACCAAGTATCCGCAAGTATGTGAGTATCGATATTTATTTAAAATTGCCAAATAATGATTTTGCACTGATACCATTTAAACTGTTATATTCGTAAATTATTTTTTTCCAAATTCACGTTATTGTTCATAATCAAAACTCATTTAAGCATGCACTGTTCACAGCAAAGACAATCCTCCTAGGAGGGCTTTTGGGTAGGGTCTTAGAATGCAAGTAAGCTTCAGGCAAAAAGAAAAGGTAACCATCTGTTTTGTGTGATATCGGAAATAACTTGAGCCTCCCAGGCAGTTTTAAATATTTGAATTATAAAGATTGTCACTTAGAGGTTAAAAAAAACCAACAACAAAAAACAGGAACATTATCACCAGAAGATTCTCGTTAAAAATCATGGGGAATTGGAACTCCTCTGTTGGTTCAATAATGATCTTATTAATGTATTTTATTGAATCTCTCTTTCACATCCTCTGTGGAGACCTTGCTGGTGGGGTGTAAGGAGGAATATGAATATTGCCTAAGGAGGAAGGCATTTGTTTGAAGTATATCAAGATGAAAAGAACAACTCCGAGCAAGAGTGCATAGCTTTCCATTTGGACAGGACCAGCTATAGCTGCTGTAACAGAATTTCCCTTTAACAACCTCCAGATCACCAAAAACCCAGTCACCTGATATTCTCCATTCCCACTGTTCAACACGCTCTCTGCTCTACACTTCCTGGCACTTTGGGGCTGCTCTTGGCGAGACCAACCACCCACATTCTTGACAGCTGACCTGAACACTAACCATGAGTCAGTTGTGTTTGTTCTCCAATGTTTTTGCAAGTTGTGCATGTTATTTTAATTATGTAATTTAATTAAACATAATTGCTAAAATGTAACTGGGAAAGGGGAGGGTTTTTTGCCTATGAAAACATGAAAAAGCTTTGAAAGATCTTGGAAAGGCAAATTACTAAAAACAAATGATAACACTGGGAGAAATGATTAATAGAACTATTATCGAAGATATTAATAGAACTATTATCTAGGATATTAATATCTAGGATTCTACACTTGAATGACTTCACCAGTAGGTTTAAGCAAAGAAATAAGAACTGAAGTATTATTAATGCTTAATGGGTGTGGTTCATCCAAGAAACATAAAACAGAATTTAAATGTTTTTTTTTTAATCAATTTTTATTAGCTAACCAAATATTTAGTTCTGAAGCTCCAAATAAGAAGGCTTCTCAACTCTCCTTCACTATTCTGAGTGTCAGCCAGGCTTTGACATCTGTTCAATTAATTTAACTGTCTTCTTTAAAAAGAGATGGAAAAAGAACACATGTGAACAGACCTAAAGTAATCTCTTTATGACTCCTTGCACCTGGTAAAGCTTCCAATCAAATTGAAACACCTCATTCCCTAAACAGCACGCAACAGAAGCAATGCACTGTCATGGGTGTAATCTGTTGGTTGTTCCAAGAGTCCTGGCCTAGCATAGCCGTTTTCTCTATATTTCCACCTGTTTCTAAAGGACTCTTGCTATACCATACTCATCTTTCTTGATAACTTGCTGTGGGTAGACCTTCTTCACACGCTCTGACATTCACAGTTTCGCATTCAGAAGTGAACCGAACTGTGGCTATTTTGTTCAAAGACTTCTACCTGTATATTAAGTTCAGTGGAATCGTGTTGATAAAGGGAGTGTAGAACACTCTAAGGTCTACGGTTTGAAGTACAGATTTTAATTCATATGGTCTGAATTTTGAATTTTTGTCTCTTTCTTGATTACTTCATAGGGCTAGGGCAAAAATTCAAGGAGTCACTCTTTATAAAAAGCCCTGAAGTTAACCTGAAGAGATTCAGTAAAAAGATGGAAGGGAGGAGAAAAACAGAGAAACTACAAAGCACAGGTAGGAGAAGTTAGAGAAGAAACCAGAGGAATAAAAAGAGAAAATGATGTCAAGACCTAAGTAGGAAAGTTAATGCCAATAAAAATACATTAGAAATAATGAAAATAAGGTAACTTTGCTAATCTCTATATTTAAAGAAGCATGAGGTGCTACCCAAAAGAAAAAAAAGAATCCTTGATGCCTAAATACAGGGGCCCAAGTGAGTGTGCTATGAAGGGAGAGGGACGGGGGAGCCTAAGGCTAAGACTTCATTTTCTACATTCCTGTAGGTGGCACAGCTCTTCTGTGGGAGGAATTTCCATGTAGAGTCCATGTGAATACTCTCTTCTGCTTCAGACACCTCAGTGAGTGGTCTTCAAAGTGAATAGGACTGGGGAAAATGCTGAGTAGATCAATATAACAACAATATAGATATAAACAAAAATAAAAACCAGATATCCAGTTACTTTACGTATAGCCTTAGCTAAAGCTGAGAGTCCCCTGATGCCAGTATCTGTATCCAGGACAGGGAAGGATTAGTAGGCAGACAAGAATGCACTATCCCAATGTGCCTTCTGATTTTTCTTAATTCATTGTATTATTTGTAGCATGCAAACAACAACGTTAACAGAAGAATTTCCAAGTTTTGCTATAGGAACATTCTATACTTTTGCATTGAGTTAGATACTATTGGTAGGAGCAGCAAGTGTCCTTAAATTTTAAAAGCTGATACGGGATCAATTAAACATCAAGACAAAACCAAATATCACATAATAAAAACTTAAAAGTACTTGTGGGAAGCAGAATGGCATGATAGTCTTCATTTTCATGTACTGAAGAAAAAAGTCTACAAAGCAAACATATGCTCAAGTACAAAAGATGGCAAGTTTTCTAGGATATTATTTTTCTAGCATTGCGCAATATGAATGAATTAACCAAAAAAAGCAGTAAGAGGGCTAACAAGCAAGACTGGAAAGCTCTGGGACACAGATGTAGTACTGATTATCAAGTAATAACTTTCTATATTCTTTGTGTTTTTCTGGCTTTATTTTATTTTAGTCTAAATAAGTATAATCTTACATCTGTGTTTCAAAAAGAAAACTAAATAACTATATTTCAGAAGTTAAATTGTATTGCCATATTGGAATATATCAGCATAGGCCTTGAACAATAGCAAAATGGACTTTAATTTCATGGGTTCTTTTTTTTTTTTTTTTTTTTTTTGAGAACTCAATGACTCAAAAATTTTGTATAATAGACAAACCAAACAGTGCTTGGTTATTTCTCCTTATGATGAAATTGTTACTCCAGACCTAAAGGCAGGTGTTAGCCATGCTACTAAAGTGGACTAACCAGATTATTCAATTTCAGACATGCTGAAAGAATGTTTAAAAAAAATAATATATCCAAAACCAGACACACATTAGCAATATTCCACACTCTCTTAAAATGTCACCAGATACAAAAGATTCATTGCGGTCTGAAGTGAAGTCACCATAGAAGAAGCAAGTAATATCTTTTCATTCTTCTGCCTGCTTATGAATTTCCATAGTAAGGATTAATTTTTAATTTGCACTGTATTTCTATAGTTATGGATCCTCCCCTTAAATATATAATTATTTTTTAATAATAAGATGGAATGGTGACATGCCCTAAACTGTTGTAACATTTGGAATAGCTCCATGAGCAAATAATTCCTGAAATTTGAGGTCAGAGCTTTTCACAACAAACCACCATCTGGGACTGGACTTGCTGAGATCGGGACATATCAGTATTTAGCATCAGGGAAAACAGCGGTTCTATAAAAAAATGGAAAGATAAGAAGTGAAGAAAGTAAAGCCTGGGAACTGGGAGTCCTGTTCCACACATCTGGAGGATGTGCAGGCCCCTCCTTCTTGGGTGCTGATTAGCAGAAAGGAGTGCTGAAGTCCCCAAATTGCCTGTCTGCATCGGAAGACACTGGCGGGAACAACATAATTTCTGTTTCTTTTGGGTAGAAGTAGATCATGGCACTTAATAGCAAGATGCTTGTTTTTGAAAAGCCAGGCTGATAAGCCAGGTGTACCCTAATATACTTCCTAACATGGCCTGGGGCAATTTTCTTAACCTCTGGAAACCAGAACTTCTTTATCCATACAATGGTAATGAGGTGTTATCTAACTCAGTGTTGTCTGAGTACTTTATCTAAGATTTCATTTATTTATTTGACAGAGAGAGAGAGAGAGAGAGAGAGAGCATGTGCACAAGCAGAGGGAGGGGCAGGACAGAGAGAGATAGAAGCAGGCTCCCCACTGAGCAAGCAGCTGGATGCAGGGCTCAATCCCAGGACCCCGGGGTTCATGATCTGAGCCAAAGCCAGTTGCTTAACTGACAAAGCAGCACCAAGGCGCCCCAGGGTTGTCTCAGTATAAAAGATGATGTTACCAGGGCGCCTGGGTGGCTCAGTGGGTTAAAGTCTCTGCCTTCGGCTCAGGTCATGATCCCAGTGTCCTGGGATGGAGCCCCACATCGGGCTGTCAGCTCCACAGAGAGCCTGCTTCCTCCTCTCTCTCTCTGCCTGCCTCTCTGCCTACTTGTTGTGATCTCTGTCTGTCAAATAAATAAATAAAATCTTAAAAAAAAAAAAAAGATGATGTTACCCTTACCTATCTATCATCTTTAGGCATTTAATAATTGTTCCCTATTCTTACCATTGTCCAGGGAAGAAACGGAACTTTCATTTCCAAATGTGGAAAAATAATAAAAAGAACAAAGTGATTCTTTAATTCACACAGATTAGGCACACTAGACTCTATTTCTTTAACTTTACTTTTCAAATTTCTTTTATACACATGATAAACTATTTCATTTGTTCTTTATATTGACCTTAAGAAATTAGTTGGACAATTCTGGTCTTCTGTTTGGGCCAACAGGGAAAGATGATGGGGTACTTTTGCTCGTCTCTGCTCCCTTAGAAGTAAGGAGAAGAATACACAAAGAATAAAGCCAACCACAGAAAAATTCTACTCCCCACATAGCACTCTGGTCCAACAGCAACTTCTTAATAACATGGAAAAACAACACTTGAACATGTTTTCAAAGAAATACAGTTTCAATACTACTAGACAATTCTATATGGTAAAACATTAAATTACTTGAAATTTATGAGGAAGAAAATAGAATGTATTTGATTATTTTAAAATAATAGTTTTGCTGAGCATATGATGGTAATTAGGAAATCTTCTAAAAAGGTATTGATTGTATCATTTGTAAAGGCAAATTTAGGCAAACTAAATAATACTTTTTTTTTTTTTTTTGGTTGCTTGAACTAAGGTTTTTTTCCTTTGTTAAATCACTTCATTGTTTTTAAAACTTTAGTGGCTTTTCCCTCCTACCCAAAGTATGTATGTTTTCTACTGCGGCCTGCACAGATTTCTATGAGATCGTACAACTCAGTTTCCCAGCTATATTTCTGTTTATTACCACATATGCCTTTATATCCCTATATAATCATTAAATGCATTTAATTAATTCATTATTTCTTGCATGTCTGTAAACATAGTGATGATACAGTGGGAAATGTAAAAACAGAAAAGATTTTTGCACCTGCCACATGTAATTGAAAGAGTAAGACACACAGATAACTAACTACAAAACAATACAGAATGATATAAATGATAAAGGGACAAATGCCTTGACATGGACATAAAGAGAGAATATCAGTTCTTACTGGAAAAAGGAAACCAAGGCCCAGAAATATCAGGGGGCCTGCCCAAGGTCACAGATCAGGACTGAATGATCCTCAAAGACTCAGAGAAAGAGAGGGAGTGCAAAACGTGGAGTGCCCACTATGCTTAGGGATAATGAGGTAATTCTTCTTTTCTATGTCTATCCACCTGAAAGGCCTCTTTCATCTATTGCAGCAATCTGAAAACTTATCTGCTCTGTAAGTCTCATTTTATATGAATCCCTTTGCACATACATGTAATACGGAAACATTATCACAATGGCATTAAAACATTCTGCCTTGGATCTAATACTGAACATGCTATTGACAGACTCATATTAAGTATGATTTGGTTCAGCTATGACAAAAACCCAGGTTATGACTAGGCAGAAGGGGCTGATATATAAGGGCCCTAGGAACCTTCCAGCTTGTTGACACTTTATGTAACCTTGATCTCATTGCCCAAGATGGCAGCATCTGAATTCTCAGTAGCAAAATGGAGAAAGGGATGAAGAGGGCAGGTGGGTATTTTATCTTAAGGAACGTTCCCAGAAGCCACCGTGTGACACTTTTTTTTATATGCCTTTGGCCCCTTGTGAGTCATATGGCCATAGTGGAATGGGAGGTTGGGAAATACAGCCTAAAAGAACATATTTTTATACAGAATATACAGAATCCTACAGACTAAAACTATCTGAGGTAAAAATTGCTTAGCTACTAATCCTTTTGCTACAGAAACAAGAAAAGATATAGGGAGACAGTTAAAAGTCTTAGATACAACTCTCAAATATTTTTTAATATGTGCGAATGTAAATTTATTAGTTACTTGCTATATAGCCAACATGCAAGTAAACATCCATCATATAATCCTCAAAACAATCCTAAGAGGCCACTCTATTTTTGCTATCACTTCATATATAAAGAACTTCTATCCTAGAGTGGATAAGGAAGTGTACTCAAAATGACAGTGGCTACTTGAATCCAGAACCACTGATCTTGAATACCATATTATTTACCATAGAATACAACTGCTTACACAACCTAAGTGTCCACTGAGAGAAGAATGGAGAGATAAGATGTGGTATATATATATCATACACAGAATGGAATATTACTCAGCCATAAAAAAGAATGAGCCCTTGCCATTTGTGACAACATGGGTGGACCTAGAGAGTGTTCTATGTTAAGTCGGTTAAGTCAATCAGAGAAAGGAAAATACAATACGATTTCACTTATATGTGGAATCTAAAAAACAAAACAAATGAACAAGCAAACAATCAGAAACAAACTCATAAATACAGAAAACAAACTGGTGTTGCTAGAAGGGAGAGGGTAGTGGAATGGGAAAAATAGGTGAAGGCAATTAAGAAGTACAAACTTCCAGTTATAAAATAAGTCATGGAGATGAAGAGTACAAGGAAAATGGTCAATAATATCATAAGAATGACATATGGTGACAGATGGTGTCTACACACTTAATCATAGTGAACATTGTATAAAGTGTGGAGTTGTCCAATCACTATGTTGTGCACCTGAAACTAATATGACACTATATGTCAACTATACTTAAATAATAAAATTTGTTTAAAAAAGGGAAAATGGAAATTTTATTTAGGACATTGATTATGACAACAGTTCTGTTCTTATTCATTAAAGATTTAGTCATAAAGATTGGTGAGAATACAAGTGAGATGACAGATTGTGTCCCTACCCTCAAGCAGCTTACCTCATAAAATAATCTCTGCTACAGTCTTTAAGTATAAGCTGTGGCAAGTGCTAGAGAAGAAAAGAACAAAATGCTATAGGACCGTGTATTAGGAGAACCACATTTAGTCTGCAGGGAGGGGTGGAGTTTAAAAAGGCTGCCTTAAGGCAGCCCTAGAACAGTAACTGGCACATGGAAAATATTCAGTGAATATATTAAGTGAATGAATTTATTAATTTAAATGAAGTTGGAGGTCACTTTCAAAGATGTTTTTTCTAAGCTTGGGGAAGCAGAAGCTTCAAAAAAAATCCCATGTGGCTAGAACTCACATGGCAAATTTCCCACTCTTCCCAAAGCACCTAGTAAAGAATTCAATTGTTCATTGAATTAAATCAAATAGCTTCTTCCCTCTCAAATATCCATACAATGAAGTAGAACATTCCACATAAGATAATTTAAAAGTTTTATCTACTTAGATAAGCTCCACATGAGCACAAAAATTTGTCTGTTGTCCCAATGGCTGTCTGCAAATAGTAGCTGCTCAACAAATACTAGTTTGTTGCCAACAGATCTGAAACTGACAAAAACATTCTGAAAAAAATATCAGATAATGAACTCTTCTTTCAGCATTTATGTACATCTTTCCAAATCTGGGTTAATGCTCCTAAGAAAAGGAAAGCTAAGATCCACTGGTTAATATAAAAATGTCTTATTTGTTTTTTTGTTCTGCATGATAATCACATTTCAGTTTAAGAGCTTCTTGAAAGCTGCTGTTATGTAAAAATACTGGCTTAGGTTGAGCTCCTGCTAGGAAAACTAAGATATAAAAATTCACATCCACTTCTGAAATTCAGCACTATATCTCTTAACAGCACTAATGATAGTAATAAACTAAGGAGACCTGGGTTTAACACAGTTTTTTAAATCTGAGAAATGAAAATATAGCCCATGTATTATGAACCCAGGAAAAATACTTCAAAGTTACTGAAGCATTAAATATATAACAGATGCAAGAAATCTGAGAGCCCATTTGTGGAAAAAAGGAGACCTTTATTATTTTTTAAAGAACCAAAAATCACAACACAATAAAACAATCTACACTAAGTACACCAACGTTAGGCTGAAATAGCTACTGTTTTAATTAACTATATCAATTCTGGGGAAAGCAGTCACAGCCACAGCAATAACAACATTAAAAACAAACACATGGAGAAAATTTGGAACCAGCCTACGGTATGGAAAGGAAAAGACCTGAAGGCGGCATTCATGTAGAATGGCTACAGTTATCCAGAAGCTCAAAGGTCAGCTGTTTTCTTCCCAAGGGTCCTGCACAATGGTGCTCCCAGGTAAACTGTTGTCTTATAAACATTTTTGATGGGAATGGAATTAGAAGAAAAAGCTTTCATTTAGGGAAGATATTTCATTTTAGGGTTCCTATCTGTCCCCTCAAATATTTTGTTTTTAAGATTTTTATTTATTTATTTGAGAGAGAGTGAAAGCGAGAGAGATCACAGAGGGAGAGGGAGAAGGACGGCGGACTTGCCACTGAATGGGGAGCCTGAAGTGGGGTTTGATCCCAGGACCCTGAGCCGAAGGCAGACATTTACTGACTGAGCCACCCAGGCATCCCTCAAATATCTATTTCCACTCTAAGTGGACATCACCTTATTTTCCATTCCACTGGGTGTGGCCATGTGACCCACAATGGCCAATAGAGGATAAGAAAGTATCTCATGGCAGTGGTGCCCACATAATCTTCTTCCAAGAACTGTACAGAGCAGCAAACTATCCCTCTTCCAACTTTAGGCTTGACACTGTTAGGATTTTCTCTAAGTAAATCAAACTAAAACTCAAAATATAGTCATCATTTTCCAGCCACACCATCTCCTCTTCCTGATTTCTATATTTCTATTAATGGTACTAAAATCACACTTAAGCTCAAAACCCTGGAGTTTAATTTTTCTCAATTTCTTCTTCCTTCCTCCTCTCCCCTAACACACAATTCGATCGTCAGTGCCGCACCCTCAAGCCCTCTTACAATTTAATCTTTTATTTTTATTTCAACAGCTGCTACTGTAATTCAGGTTCTCCTTGGGCAGTTAGGTATAAAAGCCTCCTAACTGGAATGCCTGCTTCTAGGCTTGTCTCTGCATTAAGCATGATGTTTA
Organism: Mustela nivalis; assembly: GCF_964662115.1. Lineage (NCBI taxonomy): Eukaryota > Metazoa > Chordata > Mammalia > Carnivora > Mustelidae > Mustela > Mustela nivalis. The sequence continues at coordinate 72,666,362 of NC_139022.1, read as the reverse complement.
TTTGATGAAATTTTGCTAACTTCCTCCTAAACACTGGGCATTGTGTTGGGTTCTTATAATACATCCCACTGACAGGTCACCTTCCTGAACTTGAGTTCTGACATGGTCAACACCCTGCTGAAAACCCTTCAATAGCCATCAAGTATCACCTCACTGGGCACCAATATATTTGCACATTCTGGTGTCTCCTTACCTTTGCAGACCTTTACCCTCCTCGTCCCCTACCTGTGCCCATCTCTCCATTTCCCTTGAGACTTTGTTCATTCTCTTCTCTCTCCCTCTGGAAGAACTTCCTTAACATCCTCCTCAAAAATGGCGAACACACTAAATTCACTTTTAATAATTAAAATGAAATATCTTTTTGATGTTTTCATTATATTCTGGTTGCATAGAGAATAAGTATTTCTTCCTTAAAGGCTCCTAAGACCAGCTGAGGATTTAACAAGAAAACATTTAAAGCCTGGTCTTACAGAGATGTGAATTTTTTTTTTATAATCTTTTTACTATTTAATTATGACTTAATTATTGAAGACCTCAAGTTACAGATAAAAATCCTATAAAAACAATTATGCTTTACTATATCTAGTTCATAGAAGAATGGGGATTCTACTTATGGCAGACATGGATATAGGCAGATTAGTAATAAAATATCACCAAAGCAATTTAGGTAATTACATCTTGGATTTCTGATGTTTCCATGCCATCCATTACTTTAAAATGTTTCACACCAATGTCTCACTTTTAAGAGCAATATACTGTTCTCTGATATCTTAATTTATTTGTTTCTAATAGTGAAAGGGGCACATCCAATGGGAAGTATGTCTCTCACATGAAGACTAGTGTGAGCTCCATTAGTATAGTGATTACTGCTTTTTTCCCTCAAAATCACCAATATCAAAATTCACGAGGCCTCTCTGTTCATTGTGAGGTGCCCTAGGTCCCAACTCTGACCCACAAACTCAGAAACTCTAAGGATGAGGACCATATTTAAACAGCTCTCCAGATACTTTTTATGTAGTTTAATTTTGAGAACTGCTGTCCTAGCTAGAGGTGGATTGCTTGCTTATGGGCAAATATAAATTTTATTGGATACAACAGGCACTTAATAAAGCCTTAACAAAATGCTGGGCTTCCTCTTGCCCACTATGACTGCCCAACTCGTCCTCAAAAAAAAAAAAAAAAAGAAAAAAAAGAAAAAGGAAGAGAGAACTTTGAAGAACTGTCAAAGAAAGTATTGTACAGAGGTTATGGGGAGTTTGACACTGGCCTCTCACACAAGTTTCCTGTGTGTAAATCCCAAGCATGCAACTTACTATTTTAGTGAATTTGGACACCTTCCTTTTCTGTGCCTAGATTTCCCTATCTGAATTATCGGGAGAAGAACAATACCAATGACCTGCAAATAGGTAGTCAGTGTATGTAAAGCAATTGTAAGAGTACACAGTGCTAGCTGTTAGATTATTTTAAAGCTAATATATATATAATACTATTGGTATTGAGACTCCCTTGTAACCTAACTATAGGCGAATATAGTAACTTTTTTCTGAACTTAAGCCTAACCACATTCAGTGAGTTTTAAACAACAACAAACTCCCCCAAACCAAAATGCTTTCAAATTAACCACTGTCTCAAGAAAATAAAACTTTCAGAATCTGGCTACGTGGCTCTGTATTTGGTCACATTTTCAAAACAAGGGGGTTTTCAGTAAGGTGTTGGGGCAGAACAAATTTGTTCAGTGTCTATGGTGGAAATAAGGGATTCCTTCAGCCTAATCCAAACAGTAATCCTACTGGTTCACAGAAGATAAACATGAAAAGACAATCAAACCTTCAGCTCAGACTCTCACTTTTCCTCCTGCTTCTCTGCATTTCTCCCCTCTAGGGACTCAGGACAGACCGCCAGCAGATGCCCTCTGCCCTGGCCCTATGAGGGAGAATTGTTGCATTGGAGGCAGTGGTTAACTCTAATTCGTAAACCACATTTCCCATCGGCAGTTCCCATGATCGGGTTTAACACCTTCAGTGAAGCTGTATTCACAATCACAGGATTATGAGGACTGCATCAAGCAATGTAAGAGAAGTTACAAAAGAAACTCTGAAAGGTGACTGGAAGTCAGTTACCTTCCTTTGGTCCCAAGTGCCAGAAACTGGAAGAGACAGCCCAGAGGCTGACTCGATGCTCACATGGAGAGATACGAAGAGGGAACTGGCCTAAGCTTTCCATGAAAATGATCAAGGTACTTTGTAAAACCAGAGATTTGAAATGTTGACTGTTCTATTTTTTTCATGACAATAGCAAGTCACTATTTTCAATTAACTCAGATTATTTCTAGTTCATTCTTAACAGTATCATAAACTAAAAAATCACTCTGTTAACAGTCACAAGCTAATGGGAACTGAATGAACTACAAGGCATTAAAATCTTAACCTTTGTAAATATAAAAGTTAAGCTGAAAATGTTTCCCCTATGGCCAAAATGTGTAGCAAATACAATCAAACATACACGGTAAGTTCACTGAATTATCTACTCAGAGTTTAACAGCTGCTAAAGATTGTGTTAATTGTAACTCTTTACAGTCTATATTTTATGAATAATAGTAATAAGATATAGTTTATATGTCTTTGACTTTCTGTAAGGGTAAAAATTACAAATTATATAAGCTACAGAGACACTAGTATTTTAAAAGCTTGTTTTACCAGGGCAAATTAATCTTAGAAAGAGAAGATAATGGTTACTTTAGCATCAGCGTTGTATAAAGTTTCAAATTCTTGCGTGACTCTAATAACAAACTTATAAAAATGTGCAAGAAGATAAAACAAACATTTACTTTTTAGCATTTCAGGAAGCATGTAAGTGGGCTAGAAGAAGATAAAAATTTTGGTGCTTGCTATTCAAGGCTTAATTACCAGGCTTCCTAGAGAGCCCCTTACAAATATTACCCATGTCTATCTAATGTTGCTTATGAAGGTGCTTTTCAGTGATTACAGAGAAAGTTATGGGCCATCAGGATTTGCAGAAATTTGGATTCCTGTGCTGCCCAGATGGGTGAAGCATTTCCTACAATGTGACTGGACATACCACATATGGTCCCAAAGGGATTGTGCTAAGATGGCACAGTTTAAATATGGTTTATGACATCTGAACACAGACAGTGAACTGAGTTGTAGGGGCGCCCTGAGCACCACTCAATGCAGTAGAATCACCGTGCAAAAACAGACACGAGCTCTCTTCCACTTACTTTGCTCAGCATTCTCTATTCTATCGATCAAATATTTGCATCTATCTGTTTTTGCTTTTTATTCAAGGTGCTATGGAAATAGATGTAAATCAGGTGTAATTCATACTCTCAAGTGGCTTACAGGATAGGAGGAGAGAGAAAGCTAAAGAATGACCAGAGAGAATGTTAGCTGCTGGTGACTAACATACGTAACTGACAGAGTGGGAAAAAAGGATAGTGCGGTTTCTCCTCCTCCTCTTTCTTCTTCTTCTTCTTCTTCTTCTTCTTCTTCTTTTTTTTAAAGATTTACTTATTTATACTGGGAGTAGAGAGAGAGAGAGAGAGCATGCATGGGGCGTGGAGAAGGGCACTGGGAGAGAGAAAGAGAATCTCAAGCAGACTCCCCACTGAGCATGGAGCTGACACAGGGCTCGATCTCACGGCCCTGAGAGCATGACCTGAGCCAAAGCCAAGAGTCAGCTGCTTAACTGACTGAGCCACCTGGGTCCCCCCAGTGTGGTCACTCGTATCTCTGGAGATGAAAAGCAGGAATTCCAGGACTCACATATACAGAATGGAATGAAGGATGTGAATCTCAAGAAGCCTGGTAGGTGGGAATAGATGAAGTAAGAAGGGTATGTGCTGAGCACAGCAGCAGAAGACAGCCAGACAAAGCTGAGGAACAGCAAGAAATCCAGGTCAGTGAGGCCCTGGGTGCTGGTAGTCAAGAGAGGAAGCAGCTCAGAGCAGAGAGAAGGGATTCTAGATACAACTTCTTTCAAATGAGAGAACAACTGCTATATTGTTAATCATATATTCCATAGCTCACAGAATCTGGAATTAAGATCCAGCACACATCCCTTAAAGCTCGTCAGAAAGCAGTATGTAGGGCGCCTGGGTGGCTCAGTGGGTTAGGCTGCTGCCTTCAGCTCAGGTCATGATCTCAGGGTCTTGGGATCGAGTCCCGCATCGGGCTCTCTGCTCGGCAGGGAGCCTGCTTCCCTCTCTCTCTCTGCCTGCCTCTCCATCTGCTTGTGATTTCTCTCTGTCAAATAAATAAATAAAATCTTTAAAAAAAAAAAAAAAGAAAGAAAGCAGTATGTATTAGTGTTAGTATAAATGCCATAAATGACCAAATAAAGAGACCAAATGTATTATTTTTCAGTATGGATATATCCAACCATTTTTTTCTTAAGGCTAAGTGCTTTTCTGTTTTTTTGTTGTTGTTGTTTGTTTTTGTTTTGTTTTGTTTTTTAGAGTTTTTTTTTAATTTTTTTAAATTTTTATTTATTTATTGGACAGAGAGATCACAAGTAGGCAGAGAGGCAGGCAGAGAGAGAGGAAGAAGCAGGCTCCCTGCTGAGCAGAGAGCCCAATGCAGGGCTCGATCCCAGCACCCTGGGATCATGACCTGAGCCAAAGGCAGAGGCTTAAACCACTGAGCCACCCAGGCGCCCCTACTTTTCTGTTTTTAAAAGTAAAAAACTAACATTTTTAAAAACACACACAACTATGTATGCAAGGTTACTTCTAATAAACAAAGAAAAATTGCAATTCTCCATTTAGGATTACTGTTTCTAAAAAGACATCGCTAGAAGCACCAGCACATTGATGTTGAGATGTCATTTGCTTTAGAGAGGTGTTTAGTATGGATGACACTATATCTGAGAAAGTAGCTTTTTTAAGGAAAAAGACAGGCTGAAACATTTTCTACTTGAATGAAGAAGTAGTAAAGACGGATTAGATTCTATGTAATTTAGGTTCTGTAACTAGAAAACAACCTGAAACTGAAAGAAAATTTTTCTTCTTATCGTCTATGTTTTTAAAGATGGTTTCTGTATCTCCAGGAGCTCTAGCGGTCTGTAAGTACCAAAAGAGTTTCACATGCCTTACATACAGGCTTCTGAAATGACATAGATGATTACTCTGTTTTTTGCAGCATTTTTTCTTTCTTTCTTTCTTTCTTTCTTTCTTTCTTTCTTTCTTTCTTTCTTTCTTTCTTTCTTTCTTTTTTTAGATTTTATTTATTTGACAAAGAGAGTGATCACAAGTAGGCAGAGAGGCAGGCAGAGAGAGAGGGAGGAAGCAGGCTCCCCACCGAGCAGAGAGCCCGATGCTCGATGCTCTGCTAGATCATCCCAGGACCCAGGGATCATCACCTGAGCAGAAGGCAGAAGCTTAACTCACTGAGCCACCCAGGCGCCCCTTTTGCAGCATTTTCAATCCTACCATTACAAAGATTAAAAACAAAACAAAACAATAATGTATGAAACGTGTACTCCAGAAATATGAATCCGTAACTCAGCTTGCACTCACATAATTCTCATTTGGGCCCATGTATTCTGCCGTAACTGTTATTTTGTTTGAAATACAGAAGTCAGGTGGTCTTGGTTTGGGATATTTTACATTTCCCAACAACAAAGAATCTATAAGCCACTTAAGAATAGTAGTTGCTGAAAATTCTTAAAGATTTTATGACTAGTGAATAATGCTTGTTATGAATTGCTGCTAAAGTTGGGTGCTTCTGCCTAGGATATTGAACATGGTTCTGCCTCCAACCAGTTTAGAGAACTTTTGTGGGTCACACAGTTCTCATTATCCTTTCTCGTATTTCTTCACCATTCGTTTCTCTCTTTCTACCTCATACAGTTATCACTACTTGTAGTTCCAACACCAAAGTGCCCAGATCAGCAAGCAAAAGTGTTATTTTAATTTTATTTATTTATTTCTTCATGTATCTGGGGCAGTTCCAATCTAGGCCTTATGAGCTGCTGAGACATGTTTTTTTGTTTTTTTTTTTTTTTTCAGTGTAGTAGGACAATGACCTGCAGTAGGTCTGAGAGGCAATGCAGAAGTTTCTATTTTTACCCAGTGACCCAAAAGATTCCTGGGCCCATTAAAGTTTGAGAAGTAACGCTCTCTCCCCACACACAAACTTTTGTGGCATATAGAAAAGATCATATTAAGATCATCTTCACATATTTTGAAAGACTAGTGAATTATTTAGAAGGGAAAGATCAAAGCCTATTTTTCTCAGCGATAGAATACTTGTACTGACACTACTACTGGTAAATTAACTTTCAAAGGAAAGTTATGGCTTTGCTTTGGTATACCCATCAAACAGATCAGCATGTAATAATACAGCTAAGTGATTCCTAGTGTCATGCCAATTCCTCTCCTCATGTTCTATAAATATTATGCTAAATTAGTTTCTCCATTTAACAAAAGTTTTGTTAGAATAAGCTGTTCAAATATAATCAAATATTACAGTTCGAATGAAAGGTTTAGCAGATGACATAAGACCAGGTTTTATATAATATATTATTATACTTACCATGTTTACTTTACTATATTCTAGATTCAGAACATCTTTTTTTTTTTAAGATTTATTTATTTATTTATTTGAGCGAGCGAGAGAGAGTGAGCGAGCAGGGGGAGAAGCAGAGCGGGAGAGGGAGAGAGAATCTTCAAGTAGATTCCTCGCTAAGTACAGAGTCTGACATGGGACTCCACATGGGGTTCAACCCCAGGACCCTATGATCATGACCTAAGCTGAAATCCAGAGTGGGCTGCTTAACCAACTGCCCACCCAGGTGTCCCTAGATTCAGAACATCTTGAGGAAAGTGCTGCCTTTCTTCTTGTGCTGAGCACAGTAGAGCCCGCAGAGGAGATAGTCATTCAGTAAATGTTTGTTGAATGGATGAATAAATGACTGGCTGCAAATGTATTGTATATGCATTCTAGAAAGTATGTATATGCATAAGACAAATCAATTCAGAAATTTAAAAAAATAATATTTTACTGTATGTATTTATCAAAGAAATATAATGAATATAAAAGAGTTATCTTTAAAAATCAATAACAAATAGTCATCTTCAGACCTTAGTCAGTTAGCAAAGTACACAGAAGAATTAAATACGGTTATACATTTTCGTATAAGATAATCCAAGACATATTCCCATAATTACACAAAGTGGTTATTTCTAATACATCAGTCAGAAAGAGAAACTGACATTCCAAGTTGATAATGAACTAGTCAATGTTCAATGTGGTGGCTCTTTGTTAGTTGGGAAAAAAAGTAGGTAAGGAATACAAGGTCAGAAAAACTTGAAAATGGGGGAGAAAAGGGTTTTTGTTTAACTGTATTTATTGCACTAACCCTTTAAATCCAAAACCAATTATAAACATTGTGGTGCTTTCAATAATTGCCCGCTGAGTATGTAAATTTAAAATGGCAATTTCAATTTTTATTTCACCTAGACAAGGAAGAAAATAGAATTGAATACTAATTAGTGTATGTGTGTCGTACACCTGAAAGATTAGGGGAATACTGTGCTCATTATAAGTGAGTTTAAGCAAAGCACTCAAATGTTTCATTTGAAGTACTGAATATAAACAAAAGAATTAAGTGACAAGGGAAATTAATAATGCTCAGACAGAAAATTGGGTACATGAGTAGACTTCCTAGAGCCTCTTAGATATGATTTTCCTTTAAGAAAAGGATACATTTTTTCTTTTAAACAAGTAACTTGGAAAATAAGATGTTATGAAAGAATACAGTAATATAATAACTTGAACATAATCTCAGAATACTTATTAAAATGACAATTGAGAGTTTTCAGTTCTCCCTCCATTTTACACAAGACTTTTTCATTTAATATAAAAGCCTTTTTATTTACTTATATTGCTTTTCTCTGAGAGTTCATTATCATCTTCAGACTAAAAGCAAAATAATAGCAATAAAAAATAATGATAGACCGCTTAAAAATAAAAGAGGTATTAAATTATTCTACTTAAAAAATAAATTATTCTACTTAAGTTTACAAAGTTATATTTAACCTAAATTTCTCTAAGAGTCAACCAATGTCCTGTTCCACTGAGGCTATTTTTACCTATAACTATTGGGATAAAGGGAACTTAAAGTTAATTTGTACTTTGAAAGGCAGAATGATGTGCAAGTTAAGGAGGCAATAAACTGGGACAATGTAAGAGAAAAGTCAGGACATGAAACATTAATAAGGTGTTTCTTAAGAGAAAATTTAGCAAAAGTATGTTATTTATGGTGTATTGAAACATGGCTATGACTAAATCTTGCAAACATAATTTGCCAAACAGAAACCCCGATGCAAGCTTGCAACATCGTCTCAAGCCGTTCTGCAACTTCTGCTACGAATCTTAATTTCCAGAGTTTTATCATGATTGCCACCCCACAAATCACAACAGTCCACTATGGTGATTTAAAAAAATGGTCTCTGCCGTGATTTTTAACAATAAAAGATACCCATTTTTTTGTTGTTCTGCAGCTATTTAAAACCTTAATTTTATCTTCATTACTCTGAGATTGGAACTGTGTAGATATATCATGTCCACTCTCTGGAATTCTCTTTGTGCACAATGGCATAGATTCGAAAAATCAAGCGTAATTTAAGACGCAATTTCTGCAAATGCATGCAAAAATAAATGCATAAAACAAAACAGTATCAGGTAACCACCTGGAGCCATATAGATAAAAGAAATGTATATAGGCAGGGTATGTAAAAATTCATAAGAAACCTGAATAAAAGAAATATCTGAAGGAGACCTTAGCCCAGTTCCTAAGGTAAGGAAGTCATGTTACTTGGCCATAAATCAGTTTCTCACTCTATTAAAGTCCTGTAAGGCAATCCCTGTACATTGCACCTAATAACTTCAAATCATGGATTTCCACATTAAAAATTATCCCTGACTCAAAATATATTGTAAACAAAAACAGCTCAACTATTTAAATCAAAATTCTGTAACAGTTCCCTGGAATAAGCCCCAAGTATTTTAGTATGTATGAATCTTCATACATACTTAACTCACACACTTAATCAGAACACGTTCCTCTATACACAAGTCATGAATTACCATACGATGTCCTCAGATTCTCACCTGGTACCTTTGATTGTGCTGTTCCATGGATTTTTTTTCTCTATAGAAAGCCATTTTCCAAGGCCCACCTAAAATACTATTCTCCCTTAAGTTTTTTACATGATAATTATGTCTTCCACTAATCCCATCACACACTGGACTTTCCTTCTCTTCAGCACACATCAATGTCTTGTTAGATGTTACTAATGTGCTTTCCCTAACAGAGGTATAATCTTTCACAGAAATTATGGTTTAATCACCTTTTCTGTCCCCATAATATGTAGTTTACTATCTCACTTCAGCGAAGGCATCAAAAAGCGTTTAACTGGATTAAATAGAAGTTTCTGGTATTACTACCATCCAACCCATTTTAGGGAAATCACTTACTATCTTGGTATATCATGTTTTTTTTTTCTTTTTTCTGTTTAAAAAAAAAGCTGGCTGATGGTAATAAATGAAACAGCATGAACTGATACACTCTCAACTACTGAAAGAAGGCACTGATGGCATTTTAGGGATTCTCATAATCTATTGTATACTTTACATGCTTTGCGCATGTGAAACCAATTCTGAGACAGAGAAAGAAAAGACGCAATTTTTACTTTCTTCAAGGGTCAGCAGTTGCTGTTAAATGTTAAGTACTAATGAACACATGGCATACGTAAAAAACCTCATTCTTTGATATGTACTTTAAAACAGACATATTTGCAGCCCAAGAATTTCAACATTTTTAACCCTGTTAATGCACTTTTCAGTCAATGTACAGATATCCCACAGTTTCAGATTTTATACCCAATTTGGACTCAACTAAATCATCCTGCCCTCTGACCATAAAGAGAGAAGTCACACTTTGGGCTCTGACTTGTATTCTTTCTGAAATGATTCTGGTCATTCCTTGGCATTCACCTTGTCCTATCCCATGTGTTACCTGAATCCATGGCCATCGGTCATTTTCTGCAGCTGTCCATGCATTGATAAGCCCCTTCTTATTGAGACGCGCATAGTAGGGATACCACTTCTGGAGTCCGAAGAGAGCTCGGTGGGTAGAGGAAGCTGTGATTTGCTGATTTGATATGATTCCACCTTCAATTCCCAATGGGCCCGAGCACTCTGGGAACAAATTAGGAAAAGATGTGAATATATATCAGAAAAAATTCACTCTCAGAATGTGGCTATTAGGTTTGATAGGAGATATTTTTAAAATAAATTTAATTTGTACCATTATGCCTTGCAAGTGCCACCTACTTTACAGACCTGTCATTGACCTCCACATGAAGAAAATAATTCTTTCTCCTCATGACACTCTTCTTCCTTTGCTTTGAGTGTGGCACCACAACAGATAACCGCCATCTGCATTACGATTCTACATTACTCACTGTCATCCCTTGGCTGCTGAGCACATTAACGGAAGTATAATGCCTTAAAGGGCCTATCTCATATTTTATGCTTTCAGAAATTAGCATACCTCCTAAATTGTAAACCCTCAATAAATATCCTTGATCCAATAAATATCCTTGATCTTGATCGGCCTGCATCTGAGTTTTGTGTCAAAATCATTTTTATATTGACTTAGCATTTCTCTTTACTATAATTTTTTTGACTTAAATTTTTATAAACATTACGTATGCTTCCAACAAAAAGAGCAAAGTGCAAATCTGTCAACATTTGATAATAACATTTAATAATAATAACTTATAACATCTTATAAGTAATAGAAAATGTGTAGACAAAATATATTTATAAAGTAAGCAGGTAAACTCCCTGACATTGTACATAACTTATGTACACTAATAAGTAAATCAAGATATTAAAATATTTACATTTCTAATATTTTAAATTCAAAATTCACAACTATACATATAGGTATTTTCACTTACATTTTAATTCTCTTTTTAAAATATTTCTTTATATTTGCAACTTGGAAACTGAAGAAAAATTTCTTAATTAAATTTTTAAATTCTAACAGTAAGGCATAATACAATTCTAATATGTTCTCAGATACCAAATTTTATCAGATTTTAAAATTAAAAATGAAGGCAAATGCATCTAAAAAGTAAGTATATTTTTATATATCTTTGAATTTCTTCTTTCATAAAATTTCACCACAAACTACATTAAATTCAATTTTGAAAATTCAGAATAAGTAATGTTATGACAAAATGAAAAGTAATACCTAGTTATCTTAATTTCAGTTATACATACAATACTCAGCTTTTTGTCATATTCAATTTGTATAATATGATAATCTCATTATAAAATATGCTATACTAACTTATCAGAATTCCTAAAAATATGAAAGAAGAATAGCTGCCATTATGAATTGTCAGTATATATGTAAGTCAACTTGATCAGTGATGGTCACCAAGCATATTTTGGGCTTTAATTAATATTGAAGCCCAACATTTGTCAGTAATTAATGTTTACACTTAGATTGAGGATAGAAATATGAAAGAAAGAATTTTTCACTTGCATTATAATACTTTGAGAACTTACAAAGATGTTTCTCCTTGGTAAACATTCTATCATTAACCGTAAACATGCTTCTCTTTTCTATCCCATGCTCAGAGAATAAGTAGCTCTAAACACATTACCTACTAATATTTCTCCAAGGCTTTAAAATCTTGAAACACTTTTTATAAAACAGATGGAAATGTGTGGATAAGTAATCATCTTTATCAGACTTTATTAGTAAAGATGGCATCAATAATGAAAAAATTCCATCTTTGTAACTAATAACTGATACATCATTTACCTTTAGGTCAATGTACTATATCACTTTGAAGTCATTAAATTACGAAGCCATTCATTTTTAGAATTGCATTTACTTATTAGTTCACTGTTTAGAATTAGAATTGCAGTACTAGGATAGATAATAATCTGATTTTCATATTTCAGAAAAATTAACCACCAAAACTTAGATGTTGAGCCTTTGGATTCTTCTTTTGCTTTCCATTTTAAACTTTAAGATCTTTACAGACTTCATAAAAGCAGTAGGAGACTTTCATTATGATACTTTGATTTTAGACAACCACAGGAGGCTAGCTTTTTAAGAATATTGCCTTTAGAGGAGTCTCAAGCATCCTTGTCCTTGATTTGTGCAATGTTTGGATGGGGAAAATGCAGCAGGCAAAAAAATCATTTACTGCAGGCCATTCGGTAGAACAGCAGAGAGAGAGATCCAGGTTTAATTTTACTTAATTTAGTTTAATGTATTAATTAAACTACATGATAGCTTTAGAAAGAACTTTATACCACTTCTAAAGACCTTATGCTGAACTGGACATTCTTTCCAAATCTGTAACCATTTTAAGCAAGAGATTAGACCTCAAGCCACACTATTCAGTAAGTCTACTTCATTGGTACTCCACCTACCAATCTCTACTTTTAACTAAAATGTCAGCAAACACAGTGGCCAGGAACTGCTGCACTATCAGGTAAGTCAAATACCAATGAACAATTAAAACACGTATTTGTGTGTATATACACATACATATATCTTTTTTACTCTGCCATAAGATTCCCAATCTTTATTATGCCTGCATTACGCATTCACTGAAATGAAACATAATCCAAAAAATATAAAGTGACGTTATATTTTTATAGGGCTTCGCAGCTTATAAGCTATTTTTACATGAGTGACCTTATTGCTATGATGTCAAATTTATCAGTATTTCTTTTCTCAGCCTTCGGTCCTACATTTTTTAAAAAATAAATTTTTACAACTCACTTACATACTGTATCCTGCCAATGAGTAAAGGCCACGAAAGGCAACATGACTATGTGTGGAGTTCTTGAACGAAGCATGCATCTTTGAAGTATCGGTTTACTTCCTTACCAGCTAGTGGCCCTCAGTTTTTCTTGTTTTAAATGTTGGGGTTATATTTGCAATGACGTGGATGGAACTAGAGTATATTATGCGAAGCGAACTAAGTCAGAGAAAGACAAGTACCATATGATTTCACTCATGTGTGGAATTTAAGAAACAAAGAGATGAACATCGGGGAAGGAAAAAAGAGAGAGAGGGAAGCAAACCATAAGAGGCTCTTAACAATAGAGAACAAACTAAGGGTTGATAGAGGGAGTTGGGTGGGGAATGGGCTAAGTGGGTGATGAGCATTCAGGATGGCACTTGTTCCGAAGAGCTCTGGGTGTTGTATGTAAGCGATGAACCAGTGAATTCTACTCCTGAAACCAACAGTGCACTGTATGTTAACACACTAAGTTTTAAATAAAAAATTGAAAAAAAATAAAATAAAAATTGGGGTTACGATGACACCTTAATTCAACAGCTATGAGGTAAAAAGTGCTCTTCCTCTGTAACTATAAATTGTTAAAAAAGAATGAGCTTGGTTCTGTACAACCACTTGCATGTTAGAGCAAACTATGGAGGTGATCCTAGATCTTTAGCTTCTCTGGAATAGGCTCTGAGTCGTACACACTGTTACATCCTTAGGTGTCCATAGTGGTTTGCACATAGAAAGGGTTTAAAGGACACGTGATGCATGTTAGTATTTGGGGCTATTTTTTTTTTTTCTAAACAGTGAACTAACAAGCCAATCCAAGGCTGTTACTGCATGTCACACTCAAAGTTGTCACAACAGCAGCTCTTCTTCACTAATCATCTGGATCACAATCAAATGGGTGTCATCATAATTAAAAGTTCAAAATCCAATTTCCTTTTGCCTGTGCTATCTGCTTCCCCAATGTCCTATTAAGTTCAACAGTTATAAAAACTAATGAAGGAGCTGCAATTCAGAATGCAAATGATTATACACCTAAGATTAAGTGACCTTAAGCCGTGAACAATAAGATGCTTAAAAGGAAGACAATATGGAGATAAATGTTGTCATCACTATCAACAAACAGGGGATAAATATGAAATATTAATTGATGAACAACATATTAGATGAGCATTCGCAAGTCTGAAAAGAGCATTCACAAGTATTTTTTCACATCATCAAAATAAGACTACAAGAAGAAAAGGGTTACCACACTTACTTAATCAATGAGGAAACCGGTGAGAAGGGAAGTTAAACCTTTAAAAAATGAATCTGGAATTGGAGCCAATTCTCTGCCTCACAAATAAAAAAATATCAATTGATAGAGTGAAGAGTTCCGTAGTTCTTCAAAAGTTGAATCTGGATCTTTTTCTTCTGCTATTATTTTATATGGGGGATGTGTACTTATCCCAGGAAAGAGAATAAGAAAGAAACATGAAGGAAACATGTAGGATGTCACTAGAGGCATTCAGGATATGACAGATCTTTCCCCAAATGGGATATATTAAAACAATGGGTGACAGCTGATGGCAGTGAGTCACAGAAGTAAATACTGAGGTTTTGTTGTGGTTTGTGTTCCATGAAGTGTTAAAAATGAACCTGCTAAAAAAAAAAAAAAAAAAAAAAAAAGAACCTGCTACCATTATTGGCCTGTACTGCTTATCTAATAGGGATAGGCTAATTCAGTTCCAGCTAATTTATTGACTTCTCACTATGTGCCCATCCATCAATCCCTCATTTAATTTTGTTTTGAAAACTGTGTATTTATTAAAGGCTTGCTATATACTAGGGACTTTTCTAGGCAGTGGTGAACAAAGCAGAAAAGGCCTCAGCTCTCAAGGAGTTCATATTCTAGTGGGGAGAAAAACTGTAAACAAAATCTGAACAAACAAGGAATATCAAAGAGTGGTAAGGAAGGAAGAAGAAGAAAAAAAATAAGGCAGGTGAAACAAGTGAAGGTGATCAGAGATGGCCTTTCTGAGAAGCGACACCCAACCTGATCTCTGAGGAGAAGCCCGAGCTGGGCTATTGTGCACCGGTTTCCTCAAAGAGTTTTCAGCCTGGTAGAAGAGACACACACAGAAATCAAACACATTTTAATATTATAGCAGATGCTGTGATGGTAGATGCACAGAATTCAACGGGATAAAAGAAGAAGGAATCGTAAACCAGGCTGGGACTCAGGGAAGGATTTCCAGGAAAAGAGTGGGAGCCAGCACAGTGAAGATGGGGAAGCACAGAGACAGGAAACAGCCTGGTGTGGTTGGGAAAGTAGTGGCAGTTCAGTATCCATAGACCAAGGCTGGTTGAGCAGGGATGGTCTCAGGATGAAGTGAAGAAACAGAGAGACCCTAGATTATTTTGCTCAAAGAACTTGCTGGGGGGTTTTGAAGGATTTGAACCATGGTCATATTTTCATTTAATATCCATCTTACCGGCTGTATGGTGGAGGGTAGATTTAAGAGGGGGAAAAAAATATGGCCGAATAGCGAGCAACTAAAATTGTGCAGGTGCAAAAGGATGCAGGTCTGAAAGAGGGACGAAAAAGAGGAAGAGTTCAAGGAATGTTCAGAAGGAAAGCTGGGCAGAGCTAGGGATAATGAGACGGTGGGTGAAAGAGAAACACAGTATCTTCAACGATGCTAGCTGGGATTACCCATGTCTCACAAATAACCCTGTTGAATCAAATCCCTCCCTTAAAATTTTATCAATTGTTCTTCTTGCTGCTGGACTGAACTTGGGGGGATCTGCCTTTGTCCCACCTGCTATTGCCATGCAGACCCCACGAGGCTATACCCATATCCATCAGGTTGCAGGGACAGGATTGAAAAGTGAAAACCTGCTTCTATACTCAAGCCATACCCAGAACTTCCCTGCCCCAGAGTTCATGCACATGGGTTGTGTGTGTACATCTGTTGTCCCCCAAAACAGGGAGCTCCTTTGCGGGTAAGGATTACAACCCTCATGGCCTTGATCTTAGCAGATAAATATTTGCAGAGGGAGCTAATCTTTTAAAATAAACATGAAAGATAAACAGCAAAAATCACAGGTAATATTATAACATTCTATTTGTGCAATTCAATTTTAAATTAAAAAAATAATTTCACCTATTCTCTCAAGAGGACTGATAGAGAGGCCTCCTTTGGAAATTATTTGTATGCTGAGTAAAGAAGGCCACTTCTTTTCTAATGAAAAAAAGGCACTGATAGTCAAGTAAGTTACTGAGTTTTCGCTTGGTTGCCAGACAGCAACCAGGTACTTCTAAAACCTGTCCACCGTCATCCCTGATGTGGGCCCAGTGGCCACCTGATCAGTGCCAGCTTATGGAAGCAGAATACGGCAGTCTACATTTCCCGGCTGCTAGATCTGTGTTTATGCATCTGTAGTACTGTGTTTACTTTTGTCCGGTTTAACAATAATCCTGAATTAATGAGTCCAATCAACACTGATTACCAGAGGCTTTTAGGCACCATTTACATGGTTGGTTAAAATGACCGCTTAGCCTGAATTGCCCCAGCGGCCTGCAAATGTCTTCTGACCCAAGTCCTGATGGGCAGACTAACTCTGAGCAAGTGAGTAGTAATGTCACCTGGCAGGTTGCACAAGAACAGCTGAGCCAGCTAGGGCCAGGCCTCCGGTGCCCTCTCCGGAGCAACGTCCCTACCTTTGCCAAGTCGGTGTGAATAAAACAGTCTCAAGGTGAAGTCCTTCTCACTCTGCAAACTCATTCCACTCATTCTGTGGAGTGTGGCAAAGAATGGCGTCTGCATTTTATTGATCTCGCAGCTGACAAGGAAGCAATGCCTCAAGATGTCTCACATCTTGTTCCTGAGTGTGCTGATTAAGCCTTTCAAATAAGGGAGATGTACGGCTGAATCCGTAACAGGAATGCACTGCTTTCATTTGCTCTATCTCAATATCCAGACATCTTCAGAATGAAAAGGATTTCAAATTAAAGCCATGTTAGCAACAAATCTCCTTTAAACATCTCCAGGCCTCTCTTTCTCTGAGCATCTCATCTTCTCAGAGAAGTGTGAGTTGTCTGCTGTGCTTAGCATAGCACGGTAATTGTGCTGAACACAAGCCCCAGAGAATGGATTACTGATGACCTCCCATACTGCAAAAATTAATGCTGATTCAAGCATTAACCTCCCTCTGTGCCCTCTGGACCAAGGCCTTTCCTTAATTCTTAGCATTTCTTTTGTTTTAGAGCTGTCTTGAGACCAGACTCTAAATTGGTGAGGGAGAGGTCAAGGCCACTATTTCTCACAATGTGGCCTGGGGGTTAAAAGGAGCTCTGAAGATTTCTTTCTTCTTCTTCTTCTTCTTCTTTTTTTTTCTGGTGAGACTTCTCATCTAATCTCCCACACATTTGCTCAGATTTGTCTCAGACTATCACTTTTTTCTGGTGTTCGGGAGTGGTGTCAGAAGGCAAGAGAGGAAAGGAAGACAGAAGGTCTAAGGTTGATCTCAGGGCTAGGGCTTGGTTGCACTGGTCTGCTCTAGGAACTGGGGAGGTGACAAAGGAGCTCCTTGGATGCAGTGTAAGAAGGTGACTATGCAGATCACTGTCTTCCTTCTACTCCATCATTCACGGATTCCTCTGATATCCTCTCCCCACCCCAACGGGTTGGTCTCTGGTCTTGGTACTGGGAGTAACCACCTTAAAAGAACTTAAAGTATTTATTCATCTGTTGATGGACATCTAGGTTCTTCCCACAGTTTGGCTAGTGGACATGGTTGCTATAAACATTCAGGTGCACGTGCCCCTTCTACTCACTCATTTGTATCTTTAGGGTAAATATCCACAATTGTTGGTCATAGGGTAGCTCTGTTTTCAACTTTTTGTGTAAGAAAGAAGTGTTTGTGTGTGTATGTATGTGTGTGTGTGCGTGTGTGTGTGTGTGTGATGGAATACTATGTAGCCATCAAAACCCCCAAATCCTACCATTTGCAACAATGTGGATGGAACTAGAGGGTATTATACTCCGCAAAATAAGTCAGTCAGAGAAAGACAATTACCATATGATCTCTCTGATAGGAGGAAGTTGAGAGGCAGGGCAGGATTTGTGCGGGGAAGGGAGGGAAAAATGAAACAAGATGGGACTAGGGAGGGAGACAAACCATAAGAGACTCTTAATCTCAGGAAACAAACTGAGGGCTGCTGGGGCAGGGTTGGGGGAGGAATGCGGTGGATGGGTGATAGACATTGGGGAAGGTATGTGCTATGGTGAGTGCTGTGAATTATGTAAGACTGATGATTCACAGACCTGTGCTCTAGGGCAAATAATACATTATATGTTAATTTAAAAAAGAAAAAAAGGAACTTAGAATAGAAATCACATTTGGTGATGTTTGTTTCTCTCTACACCTCTTTGTATGAGGGCATAAACTTCACACGTTGCCACAGTAACCTTGATTAGAAAAACTAGGAATTACAAAATTATAAAAACAGTTTTCAAATTAGTTATGTTTCTTTGGGTTGCACATAAAATATATGTGCACATTAGAGAAAAGGTCATTTCTTTGCATCACAAATCTTGAAGATGATTCTGTGATATGTGGCCACTAAAGAATTTTCCCTGTTCTATAGAAATTATATTCTATTATTTTCTATATTGGAAAACTTGGAGGTTTCCAGGTAAAATGATAAGCAACAGCTATTTGTGCCTATTTTTTCTTAGATAATATACATCTTAAAGGTAGAAACCATGCCTTTTGTATTATTTATGTTTCCAAAGCACTCAGCACAGTGCCTTACAAATTGGCAATTTTCAGTTATCATGGGTTAAAGTAAATTAAAACAAATCATTGCTTTTTAGAACTACTTCTCTTCCTTTCTTGAAATTGAATTAATTTTCTGAATGTAGATATTATCACTCTAAAGAGTCAACATACTGTTAAAAACAGAAAGGTTTTCTTGGTATGCTGAAATGCTTGAACCAGCTTTTGAAAGTAGAGGAAATACCATCTTTGAAATAAAAACCAGCATTCATAAAGTTACAAATTCAATTATCAGTCGTCTAGCTATTTTCTTGTAAAATGTGGTTATGCTTTTCTTCACGCTGCGTTATCTCAAGTCAATTATGATATATTATCTGCTTAAATTAATTGTTTTGAATTGAGGAAAAAATGAAAACCATGAATAAGCTAAATTAGAATAGGAATGTCAATTTTTGAGAATACTGATGCGGAGTGATGGTGTTATTTAAATAGTAGGGCCTATGGACTTTAACATTCAAAGGCTAAAATTCTTATTGAGATAGTTCACAAAAGTCAACAAAATCTAAGAAGATTATCATCCTAATGCAGTGAACAATGTTGCTATAGCAAGTAGAAGAATGTGTTTTAGTTTGTTTAAGATGCATTCTTTCAAATGAGAAAAACATATGGGCTTTTCAACTGCTGAATGCACTTTGCAGCCAGGCAAGATTTCAGTAACTCGTTCTCAGACTTCCACTTAAACTGCACAATTCATCTTCTACCAACTACAAAGATAACAGCATGGTTTGATGAAACATTTGTCTGTAGAGTCAAAAGCCTGCAATTCAAAAACCTGCAGATGTATACCTATTCTCACCTTCTGACAAAACATATATCTGCACAGGAAAGAGCTAAAAAGGGGTATAAATGCCAAGGTAAAATGCTAAAGGTAGGATTCTGTTGCTTCAAGAAACTTGAGTTGAATACAAAATGTAAATATTCAAACACTGCTGTGCAGAAGACATAACCCTATGCTTTTAAGTTATTTACCTCTTTTAAGCTTTTGTTGGTGAGTGAGCATCAGGATAAATACCACAAGGCACTGCCTCATATGTTTTGTTGCAAAACAATATTCTTGGCATGTCAACCACTGATTTTTATTTGAGAGATAAATCATAGTCCCAATTCCAATTATCAGCTATTTAGCCATTTTTTTCCATGCAATGTGATTAAGCTTTTTTTTTTTCCCCACACAGGATGCCATCTCAGGTCACATATGAAGTCTCTGTGTTCCAGAGTCAAAGAAATGCAACAGTTTAAATGGGAAGCCATTGCACATGGCAAGATATGTTATAATGAGCCTCCTCTAATGCTAGGACACTTTGGAAAGAGCTGGAACAAACGATAGAGAGCAAAATAGAACCGAGAAAATATGTAGTAGGTGATTTGTTTATTTGAATTCTAGAGACTTCTACATTATGCATTCACTCCTGAACATACAAAGAAATGTTTGTCATATAGAAAATAAATACAAATACCCATGTAGAGAGGTATTGGAGCTAGGGAAAGAAACTTTAAATTCCAGTAGAGAGTGAAGACAGAAGATGAAATCTTGATAGACGCATTTACTTATTAAACATTCCTAGAGAATAAAGTATCACAAAGGCTTTGAATATAGTGTTTGCAATTGCTTCAGTAGTTCTGAAAGGGAAAATTCAACATAGAATTTTAAACAGAACAAATGTAAAGCTATTAAAACAAAGGATGCTTTATGAATTTTATAGAAAGAACATTCTAGGAGAATTTAATAGGGCAACAATTTTATGACAAACCTGTAAAAACTAAGCCAACTTTTCATGCATTATCTCTTATTCAATAGAGATTCATACTAGATCTATTTTATAATGTAATGACTATGTGCCAGCCTATAAAAATAGAAAGTTTAATATTTGCTTCTTTTCAAATTTATTATATGTAACAATAACGTAGACCCTGAGATTATGCAGTGTTCAGGTTAAATGCTCATTTTTGCTGTCAATATTTGTAGAAAAAAACCCCTCTAAACCTTGTATTAGAGCTACCTAAAAATGCATACATATATTTCAAAGAAGCAGAGTGTTGAAAAATCTTAAATCTGGATTTAAATCTTCAGCTGCTGAAATAAGTACAGAATATTAGCTGTGTTCAACAAAATATCCATAACGAGATAGATTGCTATTTTCCGTTATGTTCCAACAGAATACATTATTGTTATGTAGTTCAGGCTAATGATTAAGTAAATAAATATATCTCCAATAAACTTGTATTAAAATATACGACAAACATAAGGTTTTAAAACTACAAATAATCCTATGACCGCCCATTAGGAAGTTGTACTTTTGAGAAATTAGTCAAAACTAGAATTTCCCACTTCTCCTTAAGCTTTTAATTAAAAGATAATTTACTGTTTCTCTCATTTTGAAATATATAGAAGACTAGGTTCTCCAGAAACTTCCATCTTATGATATTGGATATCATATGATATATATGAAATTAACTAAGAATCAGGTAAGGGCCATCAAATTGCACACATAAAATAATGCAATGTCATTAACCCAAAAGAGAGATGTTAGAATTATTATCATTTCTTAAAAAAAAAAAAAAATGTACAAATAAGGAAAATACTGACTTGCTTTTCCAAGGAATCCTTCACTTTCATTATATACTTTAAAAATAGGAAAAGCAGTCATTTTGTAACTCAATAGTCTTCAGGATACAGCAGGATATAACTACTATTTTTAATATACAGGAATGATAAATTGGATAAAAATAGAACCTGAGATATATATTTTACCTTGCATTAGTAAGAAAATATTTCATTCATTGAATAGTATTTAAATTACCCAAGTATTTCAATTACCCAAATTCTCTTTAGCTACAGAAAAATGACTATGTGATCTAGAAATTGCTCAGGTAGGGGGTTATCATAATATATTTTTGATGCCTTCATATTTCAAAAGTTATCCACTCAGCTAAAACTGCAAAGATTAAGAAGGAAATAGAAACACTTGTTTTGTATTCATAGATTTAAAGGTACACAATTTCATAAGATCCTGCAATTTACAAGTGTAAGTAATTTATGTGGGAAATAATTAAGGTAACAATTAAGTGTAATATACTAGTGACTTGTGATGTAGGCAGTGACTTACTGAGTCTTGGGGAATTTTCTATTATAGCAGCACATCAAGACTGCTCTTTGTGGCAATTCTGGTGATGGGTATGAAGGAAAATGCAGTTCCAGATGTCTATATTTTAACAAATCTGGGTGATACCAATATGCAGCAAAGTATGGAAATTGTGAGCTAACTGTATCACAAGGAAAAAAACCACCATCCACCTTTGGTTTGTTCCATAAATTGGAAATGATACAGGGTAAGCACGTAGCCAACTATATAGCAGTCAGTATGTACCTAGTGAATGGTAGCTCTTACGTTGTTGTTATTTCATCGTTAAAGCAAAAATGAATTAAACATCACGGACGGGAGGGGAACGACTTCCACTGTGACTACCTGGAGACCCAAGGTTTCAACACACGCTACTGGTACAGCCAGTTTTTTATATTCATGTACTTCTTATTCATAAAAGAAAAGAAGAGTAGAACATCTACTCCCATTTCCCATGCAAAATGTTCTTTAATAAGAATTAAAATACATACATGAGCACAATTATTAATCATGAGCAGTTACTGAAAATGATTCAAAATGCCATGTCACTTGGCATCTCCTTAATATCATATTCATCATCAGATATTTCTGTCACCAAAGCATTCAAATTGTTAGATAAATCTCTGCCTGGGGGAAATATAAACCATGGCTTCTTTAATGAATGAAAACTAAGTGATTCCCCACAGTATATTGCCAGACTCACTGGAAGTAAAAATAACTAATTAAATAATCTCTTTTTAAAATAGGCCTGTGTCTGGCAGGCACTTTTCTTCATTGTGGTACAAAATGGGGATCTCCTATGGAAAAATCTCGTATTAACACTTTGATAAACCAGATTACAACTCTGAAAAGCGCCTTTATAATCAAGTTTCTTGCCCAATTTAATATCTGAGTAATCCTATCTTTAGGTTAGATAGAGATGGAGTTTTAGCTGGTGGCAATTTTGTTTCAGTTATCAAAGAAATCTCATTTCCTTGACTCCATAACTGAGAGTAAAGTAACAAACCATTTCCCCCCAAACTGAATAATACCTGGTTCCCGTATCTTCGGCATAACTTTTCTGTCTCATCATGACTTATTTTTCCAATCAATATGAAAAGAAAGTTAATATTCATTGTTTCAGATCTCCAAGGACATAAGGGGGACGTATTAGGGGAGAAAAAAATCATGAAATGCCCTTAGCACCCAGCTAACTACTTTTCATGATCTGATTTTGAGATATAAGAAAACCACGCGTGAATACTGGTTTCTTATGAAGTGTCATATAAAAAAAGTAAAATGAAGAGACAGTTTCAGACAAAAAGTAATGTATGATAAACTCAGGAAATGTACATCTGTGCACAGAGGTTGTCAAAAATCACATGATAAAAAACTTCAGATGATGCCATAAAACATTCTGGTTTATTTGTTCCATATCAGGAAGTGTGGCTTACACTTTGGCACAGAAGCCAGCAGGGGGGCAAACAGGCACTTAAAATCTCTGAAGAACTGAGTGATTATCTCTTCTTTTGCAGTTTCCTTTTCCTCAAGTCATGAACCTCAGTAGTGCCTAATGCTAGGCTCACCACTGGTTGAAACGGGGCTAGAAGGAAGCTTGATAAAACACTACTTCCTTAAGTATCTTATCTTTATTACAATGGTTGTTAATGTAACACCTGAGTTCAGGGTTCTGGTTTTTTGTTTTGTTGTTTTGTTTTTAAACTCTCTCTGATCACACAGATGTCACTGCATGGAATCATCTAAGAAATGCTATGTTTTTCTCTCTCATTACGAATTATTCATGACTAGAGTTTCCACTTACAGAGATAAGAAGTATTAAAAATTCTTGACTCTTCTATTGTTTTCTTTTCCCTGGAGATAGGCAAATGCCCTCTTGACTGAAAGAGGGAAATTTTTTTTCTTACTGAAAACAGATTAGGAGAATTAGAAAACAAAGGTAATTTGACCACCTGAAACTAGGGCATAATTTATTTACATTTGGCTTTTGTCACAGAGAAATGTCATGAATATGATCTTTTTGAAGTTTGATTTCACTCTCTGAAAGCGGTTAAGGGTCAAATATAGTAAGCACTAAGTTGAAGACTATGACAAATATATCAGTAGCAGAAGAATGGTAATAATAAACAACTGTATTCCTAAGGGGTCTGAATTTTAGCATTAAGACTGTTAGTGAGTCCTCACTCAGTACGTGCTAGCAAGTAACAGAGAAAGAGACAGGCCAGCAGTCTCCCAAGTACATCAAGCTGTCTTAATAACTAAGAATGATACTGTGCTGGAGTCCAAAGGAGGCATTAGGATTAGAAAGATGGCATTACCCCAGTTGATACACCCTGGGTGCTGAGAAGCCCTTGAGGGTCTGGGTCTAACCTTCCAACTTTCTGGCTTCATTATCGTCTGTCTTATGGTTACAAAGAGTGAGAAGGGAAAAGACTAGCAGGTGTTTCAGAAGTTTCTGTCTGGAAAACACTTCAAAACAACACAAATTGATATGTTAAAATTGAACTGCAAATAAATGTTTAAATGTTACTCATTGTATTGGCTATTAAATCCTGTGGCTAATTTCATTGCTTAAGTAATTCTCCTACTTGCTTTTCTTGTCTCATTCAGAGTACTGCCAAAGCTTGGGGCCCATTGCCCATACATCTGCCTTCTACCGGATGGAGTCCCCCTCACTGGTCTTACAAATTGCATTCTGAATAAACTTTCTGAAAACCTGACCATTTCACTCTTTGGATTATATTCTCTTTCAGTGGATCCACATTGCTCAAAAAGTAAAAGCCATCCTCCTGGGTGCTTGAAATTTATCTTGGTCTGGGTTTTACTTAGACGACAGCATAGGAAATGTTTTTGCAGCTCACATCCCTGTCATTTTCTTTCCTGTCTCAGCCTTCGCTCAAGTTGAATTAACTGTGCCAATTCAGGGTTCTAAAAAGACTGTAAGCGTACTTATGTCACAGATAGAACTTTGCATTTAATAATATGTTTTCATGCATTTAATGAATTTATTAATCTTTCTTTCAAATTGGGTTGGAAATTCTTCCAGGACAAGGGTTATTGGGTCCTGTCTGTTGGACTATGTATTGCCTGCAAATTCCACTATTGCCTGCTAGTAAGAGATGCTGGAAAACATTATTTGATTAACTCATCTGACACTCATGATAACAGCGAGAGTGATTCTCTATCCAGCAATGCAAACACTTTGCTGTATTTTATTCATTATTACTTCAAGCTCATATTACCAGTTTTCCACTTCCAATATTCTATCAACGGAAAGAAGTACTATTTAAATATTGCATTCCCTCTAGATGAACATTCCATTTATTTTTGTTCCCCTTCCAAAGGTATACATCTTTCTTTTCTCTCACAGATATTACTGAAGAGTAAAAATGAACCCTGCACATATGTATTGCAAAGAAAAATGTGTCAGGCATTGCAACCTCAAACTAAGCCAACGAATAGTAGTTTCACTTTGAATTTTAAGAGAGGCAACTGAGGCTCAGAGAAGTTAAGTAACTCCCCTAAAGTCAAAGAGCCAGGATTTGGCCTCAGATGCATCTCTTACCAAAGGGTCATGATAAACACTGTGATAGAATGTGCTGGGACATTCTGTTTGCTGCATATGCCTTAAGCAGTGTGGAGAAGTGATGAAAAATGATGAGCACAGAACCTGGCCATCATGTTTAGAAAGATAAATAGTAGTCACCTAGCTCACTCTGTGTTCCTTGTCATTGTTTCTGCCATGACTTGTGGACTGAAGGTTCAACACAGACTGTTGTTACTCATTCAACATTTAACAAGTATCGATATCAATATCAAATATCAAAACAAATAGCAAATGTTGAGATTCTTTATGCAAGGCAGAGGCATTATATTTCATGCCTTGGTCTTTTAAGGTTCAAAGTGATTATACAACTAAGAGTAGCTTAGTAGAAACTAATTTAAAGTTAGCATCATTTTAAAACTTTATGCACAGTAGAGGACTATGGCAAACTGCCTACCTCAGGGACTTCCATAGCTTTCTTTTTCCTCTCTCTCTCAGTATTTATTTTCTTGCTGCAATATAGGAACAGCTTTTATATTTGCACTTATAAGAAAGCCAATTATAGCATAGGACATTCTTCTCCACTTAACAAATGCCTCAGGATAAACTGTAGAAGGAATTGCTTTCAATGCTGACATCTTCCAACATGAAATTAGCATCTCGGTAAGTATCCTTGTCTAACTTATAATACAAAAGTAAATGTCTATGTATAATTTCCAAAATTTTTATCATTAGTCTATCAAGAAACTTGGGTCCTAACCTAGAATTATTTCTGTAGTGGATATTAACTTTGGTTTTCAATCGCTTTGTATTTTAGATGCACAATAATCTTTAGAACAAATAAGCAAACACTGATTAAACATTCATATGCTCATAAACTTGTATTTCCCCAGTATTTTCTCCTTTCTGTCATATTCACTTTAATATAGAGCCAAGATTCATTATCTGTGCTAACAAATTAAAAAGTAAACATGAGGAAAATAAATCAATCATATTTACTCCACGCACCTCGCAGTCATTTTAAAATTCAGTTTTAATTCCCATTTCTAGTGAGCATAACTAATTAATAACATTAATTATTAACTGAAACATGATATTTGCAGGTTTTAACTTTTATCAATACCCTCTGATTAAGATGGAAGGCTGAAAAAAAATTTCATTTCAACCAGTAATAAAAGCAGCCTTGTAGACAATTTACTTGGCTAGCCAGTTTCTGGAATTTCAAAAACTGTATGTATGATTATATTCTTGAGAGCAGAAGAGCTGTGACTAGAATGCAAAGTAGTCACTCTATTTTACTTACAGGCTGTTAAAAAGTGTAAGACCAATCCTAGGAATTTTTCTAATATTTTTCTTTTTTTAAAACTCCATTTAAATTTGGATTAAATGTGTCTAGTGGTCTGTTCATTATACTTAAATAATTGATAAGCACCTCAATTTTTTTGTTAATCAAAACAGATGAAGACATCTATGGTCTTTCCCTCAAATTCTTATTAAAAACTCAAAGAAGGGGCCCCTGACTGACTTAGTTGGGGGAGTGTATGGCTCTTAATCTAGAGGTCATGAGTTTGAGCCCCACGGTGGGTGTAGAGATTTACTTAAATAAATAAAACAGACAAACAAAAAACAAAGAGAAAACTCAAAGAAATCTTAGACACTCAACTTCTCAGGTTTGTCAAATGGCAGATTTATCCACACAGGTATTTCAGGAACAAGGAAAGGAAATACATCGGAGAAACAATATCTATTCTTGAAAAACTTTAGATCTGAAAAGGGATTTGACTAACAAGACACATGAAAGACACAGGCCAGAAAGAATACAGTAACAATAAGTAAATATTATATGTGTAGTTTTTGATAGTATGCTACCTGTGATGGGTTTAAATGGACTCAATTTCACAAGAAAAAGAAATTAAAACAGTAATTCTATATTTTCCAAGTATTCTTTTATCTATCTATTTATATTACTTTTACAATTACATAAAAAATGTCTAAGCAATAAGGAAGGGTCATTCAAAACAAGTGAAATGTCAATAGTTTTCCAAGTGGACTACGGGATGGTATCATCTATTGCTAAGCACACAGAGATACTCATTAGAAACAACGTGACAGATAACTGTGCCTAGAAGAAGGTAACTGAATTACAAGTATTTTCTAATTAAGGTAGTGTGTGTGTGTTTATGTGTGTGTGTGTGTGAGAGAGAGAGAGAGAGGGAGCCTGAGAGAGAGAGAGATCGAGAGATCGATCCTGTATAATGATCTTATTTATTTTATATTATTCTAAACACGTCTCCACATTTGGGTAGGGTAATCTGTGGGCAGGTACATTGGCTTCTAAACATATGGCCTTGCATAAATAATGGTACAATTCTACTCACTATGGAAAATACGATTGGACAATCTGAATTCACGCATCACTTGCTTTTGCATTAACCAATATTTGTATTCTCTGGATTTAAAAATCATTACTTGGATTGCTTGGCTTAAATTATAAATGCCTGCTAGTAGTAAATTTTTTGAATGGTCATATTACCTAAATTTCTACGTTACTGTTAACTTAATAGACTTCAGTAAGACAAAAAAATCCATTATTTTTACTAGTGTACCATTATTATGTACCACTAACATACCAATTTTAAGATGTATCCCAATTTCAGAGATGTTAATATGTTGAAATAAAAAGGCGTGTATTTTAGAACTGAAGAAATAAGGAAACGTATGTGATTTCTGTCTCTTAAAGTTTATCTTTTCAGTTTTTTTTTTTAAAACAACTCCTTATTCCTGTATTCTTGATATTGCCAAATGAACTACAACTAGGCAGTCCTATAGTTGGTACAGTTAAGCCAGTGCTATAAAATTATTTCTTTCAGGTCATATTTGAATATAAAACTTGTAGGGCTTAATATAAGACTAGGAAAAATGAATTTTTTCCTATTACTGGTTTGTCCATTTAATTGGGCAGAGTTTTATATATTACTTTGAAATATTCACACTCTAGCAGTGCCATTACCCCCTACTACATGAAAAAGTTGTTTTACTTTTTACAATTAGAACAAACACCAGAAGAATGCAGTTAAGGGCTCTGTGGGGACTTTTGTAGTGTTCCATATAATCAATGAACTCACCTAAATTCCTATGATGAAATCCACCTAACTACTCAAAAGGTTAAATGTGTATAAAAAGCTGGTATTTTGCTATGCAAGGAAGAAGAGTTAAGATATACTAAATGAATTGCTTTTCTTCTCAGGCACAATTATAAGCTGATTGCTTTTTTGTGCTGTAAGTAACCTTTTCATGTACAATCCATTGCACTGCTTATTATTCATTAAAAAAATCTACCTCAAGTAAAAATATTGTTATAACCGAGGAATACTAGGTAAGTTGAAATTCATCATTCATGCAAAGAAAACAGAGTAAAAACATAGGGAAAAGAAAAATGCTATGAGATATCTGGAAACAGGCATAAAGAGAGAATGAGAGAGCAAGAAACCCAAGGAGTATACAAGCCTTCTTTACAATTTTGGCTCACACATAATCTTGAATATAACTCTTTTAATAAGAGTAAATAAGGTAAATCCAATAAGTCAGTTTTATTTTGGGTTTTTTGGGTTTTGTTTTGTATTGTTTTTGTAATCAAAAAGCCAGGGAAAGCACCTCGGAGCTATATTTCAAATTTCAAATGTCTTAATATCAATCACTGTGTTACATATTTTGATAGTTTTCTTAGCATCTAGCATAATGCTATTGCCACACTCATACTGCAAAATTCAAGAATTCTAGATGACCAGTCATTTCCATTTTTTATTCCAGTCTAGCACTCAGAGATCTGTGCAAACTTTCCTCCTTAAAACAAAATCAGATAAATGTTAGAATTGTAGGAGACTAGAAAGTTTACACTGTGAGTATATTCTGACTGAAGAACTAAATTCAAAGATAGTCTTAATTAAATGTTAAGTGACAATATTTTGATGCTTTGAAATGGATGTTTCACACTAGTGAAAATATCACTAAGTTAATAGATTATTAACTTAATACTCATTACTCTCCCCCCCAGCTAATGAGTAATCCCCATTTACTTTCTATTTGATGCTACGATTCTGCATGATTAGCATTTTTTCCTTAACTCATATACTAGAGTGGCATTCTTCTAAAGCAACTATGTATATGGCATTGGCAACACAAGCAACTAAGCTGATTATAAACTGTTACATAGATAATAACTGATCTTACAGAAATTGAAAAGGCCCTAGTAAAAGGCAAAGTGAATGTTGCTCAACTTCAGACAGTAACTCCTAGAGGGATATTTTTTAGTCTCTCTCTTATTCCTTGTCTTTTTTTTTTTTTTTTAAGATTTTATTTATTTATTTATTTATTTGTCCGAAAGAGAGAGAGAGAAAGCACACAAGCAGGCAGAGAGGCAGGCAGAGGCGGAAAGAGAGGCAGGCTCCCTGCTGAGCAAGGAGGTCCTTGCTCAGCAGGGAGCCTGCCTGCTGTGGGACTCGATCCCAGGACCCTGGGATCATGACCTGAGCTGAAGGCAGCAGCTTAACCCACTGAGCCACCCAGGTGTCCCTCCTTGTCTTTTAAGAACAGTTTAGTGTCCATAAGTAACTTAGAATATATCATAGGGTTACAGAATTTCTAAATCTTCACTGCTGGTAAGAAGCAAGAATGGGTTCAATAAAAACTCATCACTGCTATACACTAATAATGCTACTGCATTATTAGTTATTAGTTATTAAAGAGAAATTAAGAAAACAATCCCATTTCACTTATAGTTGCACCACAAATAATAAACTTCATTGGAATGGGCTTAACTAAGTTGGTGAAGGATCTGTATTTAAGCAAAAGAACTATAAACATTTTTGAAAGTAATGGAAGATGACACAAACAAATGGAAAGATGTATTCATGGACTAAAAGACTAGTATTGTTAAAATATCCATACTACCCAAAGCACTCTATGAATTTAATGCACTCCCTGTCAAAATACCAACATTTTCCACAGAACTAGAACAAATAATCCTGAAATTTGAGCGGAATCACAAAAGACCCTGAATAGCCATTGAAAAGGAACAAAGCTAGAGGTTTCTCAATCCCAGACTTCAACATACACTACAAAGCTGTAGTAATTAAAACAATATGGTACTGATACATAGATCAGTGGAAGAGAACAGAGTCCAGAAATAAACCCACTTTTCTATTGTCAATTAATCTACTATAAAGAAGGGAAGAATATACAATGAGGAAAAAGGTTCTTTAACAAATGGTATTGGGAAAACTAGACAGTTACATGTAAAAGATAGAAATTGGACCACTTTCTTATACCATACACAAATATAAGCTCAAAATATGTTCAAGACCTAAATGTAAGACCTGAAACCATAAATTTCCTAGAAGAAAACATAGGCAGCAATTTCTTTGACATCAACCCATGAAACATTTTTCTAGATATGCCTCCTCCAGCAAGGGAAACAAAAGCAAACTTAAACCAGTGGAATTACACCAATAATTCCTTCACAGTGACGGAAACCATCAAAAAAATGATAACACAAATTACTGAATAGGAGAAGATATTTGCAAATGATATAATTCATTAGGGGTTAATATCCAAAATATATAAAGAGCTTACACAACTCAACACCAAACAAAATAATCCATTAAAATGAGCAGAGGATGTGAATAGCTTTCCAAAGAAGATATACAGATGGCCAACCAACACAT
The DNA here is from genome assembly GCF_964662115.1 of Mustela nivalis. Lineage (NCBI taxonomy): Eukaryota > Metazoa > Chordata > Mammalia > Carnivora > Mustelidae > Mustela > Mustela nivalis. The sequence goes on along the minus strand of NC_139022.1, from coordinate 72,635,303 downwards.
GAAAAGATGCTCAACAACACAATCATCAGAAAAATGCTAATTAAAACCACAATGAGATATCACTTTACAACTCTCAGAATGGCTAAAATAAAAAAGACAAGAAGACCAAATGTTGGGGAGGGTGCAGAGAAAAAGGACCCCTTGGGCAATGTTGGGATGCCAACTGGTATAGCCAATGTGGAAAACAGTATTGAAGTTTCTCAAAAAATCAAATCTAGAATTATCACATAATCTAGTAACTCCACTACTAGGTATTCACCCAAAGAAAATGAAAACACTAATTTGAAAAGATACATGCTACATGTACCTCTATGTTTATTGTGGCATTATTTACAATAGCTAAGATATGGAAATGACCTAAGTGTCCACTGATGGATGGATAAAGAAGGTATGGTGTACACACACACACACACACACACACACACAGTGGAATATTACTCAACAATAAACAAGAATGAGATTTCTGTCATTTGAAACAGCATGGATGGACCTAGAAGGTAAAATGCTAAGCGAAATAAATCAGAGAAAGACAAATACCATGTGAATTCATTCATATGTGGAATTTAAGAAACAAAATAAATGGACAAAGATATAAAAAAAACCAAACTGGAGGTTGCTAAGGGGGGATGGGCAAAATAGATAAAGGTGATTATGAACACACTTAACTTGGATGAGCACTGGGCAACACACAGAATTGTTGAATCAGCATATTTTGCACTTGAAACTAATGTAACACCACATGTTAATTATATTTGGATAAACAAGGAACATCTGATTGGCATTAGGGAAGGAAATTTGCTAGTTGATTCCATAAAACCATGTGTATAAAAGTACAGATTTGGACACTAAGTGTGATGACTCTGGGAGGGCAACTGTAGGCTCATACTCCCTGGGTCTATTGGTTTCACTGGTTTTGTTCTCGGCTGGCACAAACATTGAAATCTAGTATTGTTATGATCTGTAAGTAGCTTTTCTCAGTGTTAACCCAAGGATTAAAAATAATGAAACACATCTCATGATACTGCTTTCTTTAAAATATTGCTATTTTAGAGCAAAATAGGCTTTCTTATGCCATGTTAAATGGTATGTAGTAAGATGTACATGTAAAAGCATATTATTTATTCATCTTTGTATATGCTTTAAAATGTTTGTGTGTATTCTATAATGCATGCATTAATACTGAAATTGTGTATCTACTTTATAAATAAGTAAACTTGTTTGGGGATGTAAAAAAAAACACACTGCTAATAAAACCCTGTAAATACAATGACAAAAATATGGCTTAATAGTATCACGTTCTGCTATTTTACTTACATGTTTTTACACATGGAATGAGAGATCAAAACTCAGCAGAAAGGCCAGAAATAGACATTCAGTGAAAATGTCTTATTAACAGCTTTTAATTCCAAAAGCTTCAGCCATATTATACAGGAGGAAAGGAGTATCTTTTGAAAAAAATAAGCCATTAACTCAGGGTTCTGAACATTTTTTTATGCTCTGGATTCTTTTATCAGTCTGGTGAAGACTAGAGGCTCTCCTCAGAATACTTTTGTTCGGTGTATAAAATGAAATACAGAGAAATGCAATGTAATTACCAAACTATTGAACAATGGATGATATAGTAATATATGTGCTTTTCTATTAACACATTAAATAACCAAGTTATTGGGAAGTCTACTATAGTTTGATATTAATAAAAATGTATGTTTTTCAGACATGTGCAACAAGTAGACTGTGGTATAAAAATATCTGTGATTTCTATCAGTGAAAAAGTTGTTGGTACTCTTAGTATTACGATCTGTAGTTGCCAACATTTTTCCATCAACATAATTAATGGAAATTCTACATCGCAGGTAGCCATTTTGATTTTCTTATCAAAGGAAGCAGACACCTTGAACTCTATCCATCCATCTTTTGACGGTTCTGTACCCTTGGTTAAAAGCTGCATGAAGCATCTCGAACGGTGGGACCAAGAATATCCTTACATTAATCCCTGCTGGAAAGTGCTCATGTTCTGTTAAACTGAAAACTATTCACAATAGTAGAGTCTATGAAAATTCTAATGGGATGGGAAACGGTATTATCAAGTTACTGCCGAAAGGATATGAAGCAATATTTATATACCAAATAGTTGTTTTATGGATGTTTAAAAAATTGTGTGTCTGCCTGGGTGTACCAGAGAAAATATAAAGGGAATTTTATTTTGAACAAACCACCACAAATATCCTTGGGTTTCTTGGAGCTAAGAGCTGCAGTTCAATTTCTTGGTATTTTGTAGTTAGATAATAGTGCTGAGTATTTATAGGCTTCCTTATATAACTATAGTTCTATCCATTTTTCTTGTCAGAAGAGTTTATTTTCTGTCCCTGCTCCTGTTTTCCTTGAATTTTAGTATTGGATTTACTGACTTTGCTCTGGCTCTACTTCTTTTTATAGAACCATATTCCTCAAGTTCAATTTATTTTTAAGTTGGATACTTTATGTGTCCATTCCCTTTAGAGCTCTAAAAAGAATGTGTATTATTGACCAGATAAAGCTATTAAGGTAACTATTATGAAATTTATTTTTAGGTCCTTGGCCACCTTAATGGCTCTTTGGGGTTTAAGATAGGCTCAAAGTAGAGTGCACCATAACCTGGGAGGAGTGTCTGTGGCTATTACTTCTCATTCAACACCTGCTCAATCTGGAAGAGCTGCAATCTGGCATTCTCTTCTACCACCAACTATAATTACTTAAGGGTCATTAATGGCTTGAGGCTCCAAATTAAAAAGTCTTTCCTTAAGTATACATTGCCTTGACCAGCTTTTATTTTTGGAAACACTCTTTTCCTTGCTCTCTCAGGTTTTTCTTTTCTTTCTATTTTTCTGATTTTGCTTTTATTTTATTACCTGCCTTAAATTCTATCTTTAGCAATCTCCCTTCAATCTTATCACTTCACCATTCTCATCGAATCCAATCTTAATCTGCATTTTAATAACTAGCTTAGCAGGATGTGCCAATTGTGCTTGCACTTAAGTATGTCTTATGCAGGAAAGGGATCTGTTGTATTCCTAGCCTTCAGCTGAAGAAGGTAGCTTTGAAGATAAAACTCAAAACATGTATGTGACTCTTTGTCTTACATGCTGCTGGAAGCCATCACTTTTTAAGTCTCTGATTTGCTTGAAAACTGTGGCAAGGGTCATGCCAGTTGTTGGTATATCTGCCCATGTTAGCTCCATTCTTGCCAGTAAAATTTTAGTGCAACTATTTGAAACCCTTGGGATTTTAGGAAATCATGGAAAAATTGTCTACATTTGGCAAAAGATCAGAAATCACCTATATTCTTGCCTTGCTCCTATTTGAGAAAAGCATTTAACTCTGCTCTTTGGTGAATGTGATAAAGGGAGAGACCATTATAGTTTGTGTCTCAAATTTCTCCATTATGAAATAAGCATTTCATACCCATTTTGATAATTCAAACCCCAAATTTTACCTAAGCACCTCATAATGCCATGTTAACATGTGTAGAAGATAATGACTAGCCCACAAATGACATTTGGGGATTTAACTATGTCCAAAGTATAAATTCATTAGATGAGTTCTTTTCTAGTGGTTTCCTTATAGACTTTTTTCTTTTTCTTTTTTTTTTTTTTTGAGAAAGAGAGAGGGGCAGAGCAAGCATGAGTGGAGGAGGGATAGAGGGAGAGGGAGAAGCAGACTAACCACTGAGCAGGGAGCCCTAGGGACATGGGGCTCAATCCTAGAACCATGGGATAATGACCTGAGGTGAAAGCAGATGCTTAAACTACTGAGTCATCTGAGTCATCTAGGCACCAAGGTTTTGTTTTTGCTATATTGTATATACTTTATTTGAATTCTTACTTTTATCTTTTCTTTTTTTAACTTTTTTTTTTTTAAAGGAGAGGAACAGTGAGGTTGAAAAGATTGACATTTTCAGTCTGAGAAAAATAAAATATTTTTCAATCGTACAATTTTAAATTTTATGAGGATGAAATCAAGTTGTCTTGCTCCCAAACACCCCTGATCTCTGCAAACTTCATCTTTGAATTAGGAAATATTAGAATGAGCTTTATGCTGGAGTATAAATGCCGGACTAAACATTAACCCCTGAACATACGCTGTTTAGCGCGTAATGGGAATGTTCATATAATTGGAAAATCAAGAAGATTTTATTGGATGTTTCAGTAATTATTTGCAATCAAGTACAAAACTGTCAGGTAATGAGAATCTGATTGAATTTGTTTGAGGAATTTAACAAGTCCCAGGGGGTCTATTTGAGCATTTTGCAGATATTTATTTTCTACTGTTCCTTTATTAGATCATCACTTTAAGGTACAAAAGGTAAACTTTCAAAGTGATATGTCTGTACAAAACTGTTGGGCAACATTTGGAAAAATATACCCAGAGGCATCTGATTGAAGATGGAACTTGTATGTCAGACACAGAAAATCCAATTTGGTTTTGTCATTGAGTCAATTTTTTGTGTTTATTGTTGCAAAGACTTCATCTTCAGTAATGCTGGAATCATTTCTTTCCTTGAGGGCTATTGATATACTTGCACAGTATTCTGTTTTGTTTTGTTTTAAAACTTCTTGTCACATCTTTTTAAAAAAGACTGTGAGAAATTAGGTTCAGATAATTATTTATACTCGAGTATTTATAGTTATGGTTGTTCCCATTTATATCTCTATATATTTATGGCTAGACTTTAAATATTATGTATCTTAGATTTAACATTATATAATTAATCCTGAATATAAACCTTTTTATCAATCCATAGTTGGCTTCTTAATTTTTTATTATGTTTGCAAAAGGTGACAGCTTAAGGCAAACCATCCTTTTTCTGTCCTATTAGATTTCTGGATTAATTCCTAATTTTATGTATTTCAAGGAAAGTAATCTGAAATTTATGTCAGGTGATGCTTTAAAAGACAAAAATCATTGTTAAAGCATGCCAGACATTTCAAATTTCTAAAACAGCAGATTTTTTTTTTATCTGCAATAAAACTAGGATTCGAGTTAATGATTTTTTTTGTACTACATTAATTTAGGAAATTCTTTCATTCTTTTTTCTTCTTCTTCTTTTTTTTTTTTTTTTTTTTGCCTTCTTGCTATATTTACAAAAGTTAGTCTAGTTTGCTGTTTTAAAAATTCCTTATGGTTGGGGCGCCTGTGTGGCTCAGTAGGTTAAGGCCTCTGCCTTCGGCTCAGGTCATGATCCCAGGGTCCTGGGATCAAGCCCCTCATCGTGCTCTCTGTTCAGCGGGGAGCCTGCTTCGTCCTCTCTCTCTGCCTGCCTCTCTGTCTACTTGTGATCTCTGAGTGTCAAATAAATAAATAAAATCTTAAAAAAAAAATTCCTTATGGTTGCACAAAATGACAGCTCATGAGATGGATTTTTAATATGTGTATGTTGTTTGCCATTAACTGGTCTTGACCCCACATTGTCAGGGCCTAAAAGGAAACTGAACATCCTAAAAATCTCATCATATAACAGAGAAATCAAAAGCATCCTCTAAATATTAAGATTCTAAAGGACAAAGGGTATCCTGTGCATGTCATCTTTCTTATAAAATTCCCCTCTCCATCACCCTCCATTTGGTACCTGCTATACATTCTTCTGGAATCAATTCAAATGTCATTTCCTTAAATCCCAAAACAGAGGGGCGCCTGGGTGGCTCAGTCTGTTAAGCCTCTGCCTTCGGCTCAGGTCGTGATCTCAGGGTCCTGGGACTGAGCCCCGCATCGGGCTCTCTGCTCGGCGGGGAGCCTGCTTCCTCCTCTCTCTCTCTGCCTACTTGTGATCTCTGTCTGTCAAATAAATAAAATCTAAAAAAACCCCAAAAAACAAAACAACAACAACAACAAAAAATCAGACAGGCACCGTGTAACGGCTCCCTTTTCTTTGCATTCATAGCACTCATCATGCTTTATAATTAGATATATAATTCTTGTTTTTCTCTCTCACTAATCTATATATGTGTATATATATATATACATATATATACATACATATATATATACTCCATGAGAGTAGGAACTGAATTTATTTTAATTACCATTTTGTTCCAGCTCTTCTGGGTGGCTACTGTTGGATGTAATTTGCTGAATGAATGAATTCATTCATATATGTTCTCAAAAACTGTACACACTTATGCTAAGAAAAAAAATCAATAAATATTTGTGGCTAGTTTACTTGATTACATGATTGAATGAATACATTTACTATATTATAATAATGAACTCTGTAATTTTCTTACTAAATTTGTATGTGTATTAATTCTCATTTTTACTTCCTGATAGATAACCTCTTATTTTTAATATTCTTTACTTTGTATCAGATTTTGTTTATATTTTCTTTTGGATCTATGTCATGCCTGGACATAACAGAGTAGAAATGTAGTGTTATATGGCATAAAACTATAATCTTTGATCATCCATGTAGAGTAAAAAAATACTGGAATCTGTTACCCCACCATTAGTTTCTTTTTACAATTCACTAAAATACCTGATCAAACAGCCGTGTTAGCTTACCATAATTACAAACATGAAAACATAGATAACCTGGGAAACAAACTGAGGGCTGCTGGAGGGGAAGGTGATGGACATTAGGGAGGGCATGTGATGTGATGAGCACTGGGTGTTATACACGACTAATGAATCACTGAACACTACATCAAAAATAAAAAAGAAATGAAATTAGGTGTTTGCGGTTCTGATGTATGTGGTGATGTCATTTTTAAAATAAAACACAGCAACCCCTATTTCCTATAATGGTTTGGTTGGATTCATATTTTTTTATTAAAATTATAGTAATGCCAAGTTTTTCCTAAATTATTGCACTACTAAAACATGGTATGCAAGACATTGTAGCTGGCTTCTACACAAGTTGTTCTCAAGTACATAGTTACTAAAGATAGGTTAGTTGTTTGAGTACAAAAAATTAAAATCGCACAAAATTCTAACAAAAGAAAAGATGGGATCACTGGCATTGGCTTTTCAAATAACTCAAAAATCCTTGTGTCCTTCTATTTATTAATGCAATTATTTATTTATTTACAACATTTACTGACCTACAATTTCACTAGGTACTTTATAAATGCTACTAATTTTGATCTACCTATTTATATAAACCAAATGGTTATATTAATTCCACTGATGGATGAGAAATCTGAAGTCCAAAAAGGGCAACAAATTTATCCAGACATTAGTTACAAAGAGGAAAATCTAGAGTTTATGCCCCAGTTCTATCTGAATGCAAAGCCTGTGCTCTTTCCTCTTACTCTTCTGACACTCGCCAAGGCCACTCCTCAAGTACAAATGTTCTCACAGCGTACAGTGTAGCAAACAGTGCTCCTTTCATCCTGCAAGGAGCAGGCCCCATCACACTTATGCTTAGAAGTAAGTGCAGGATCTTGCAGCTGCAGTGCTGGGAGGGAAGGCCAGGCCTGGCAGTTTACTTGCCATGTTTACTTAGGCAAATTATTTACTGAGCCCGCTCAGTTTTCTCTGGAAAATGGAGCCAGCGATAAATAGAACCCACTACGAAGAGTGTTAAGAGTGTTAAATAAATCAATATTTAAAGTACTTAGGACAGTCTTGGCACACAGTAAAAGTCTAAATTAAAATCAACATTATCATATGACAGTTGGTGATAGAGTGTTCAGTTATTTACAAAAGCAATAATTAAGTGTTGAGCGTATAAAAGTAAATATCACATAATTTAGTTATCTATACAGTGTTTTAACAATTTTCACTGCATAAGCTTGTACTTGTACAAATGTACTTGGCAGCATTGCTATCAAAAGGAAAGATACACATGTACATTTATAAAGTGTATGCTGTATGTGTTTGTATATTTATACATACTAGCTCATTTGTAACAAAGGCTTAAAGAGTTACCTCTGCTCAAAAAATGAAGATATAGAAACATTAATTTATATTTTTAAAAATATGTTCACATGTATCATCATCTCTTGTCCTTATCACTTTAAAGGTAGAATTCTTAAGGTAAAGCTATAGAATTATCTAGATTATAAAGCTTAGTTTTTTAAAAACTGGATAATTATGACACTCAAGAAACATCACTTAATCCTCAGTTGAAGATTTTGGTTTTAATTTTTAATAAAACTCTCTGAAACCATCCAAGTCTTAATACTTTTTTGCATAATAGTTTGGGGATGTTGCATTATAAGAGATCCCTTGGTAACTATTTTAATTTCCAGAAATAGTATCAGTGATGAAAATGAATTTGAGTGCCATTTCTGAAATTTAATCATGTCACACTTAAATACCCTCCAGGGAAATGTATATGGCTATTGTGGGCCACATAGTCCAATCAATGAAAACAATCCTAGTTATTTTTAGATTAGTAAACTAAAGTGCTATCAATTTCCATTGTGTTTACTTTAGTTTAAACATCACGTTCTGTTAAACATACACAGCAATGCCTATCTTTTCTTACGAGAATAGGTTTCTATTCCAGTATATCATCATTTCCTTTCAAGCTGTGTATGAAAATGGCTGAACGCTTGAGCTTATATCATTTAAAAACAATAAGGAAATATAAATTAGGACTTTATAATTAATAGAATTGCTGTAATACTGTAATAAATAGTCTGAGCATGTCTATATGATTTTCACCTATCATTCAAATGTTACTTCAATTAAAATTACAAATAATCAAAATTAAATTCCCCATAATAGATAAATGAAAAATAAAGCTAGAAATAAATGAGATCTGCCAAAGTAAGTGATAAGCTATATAAACAATACTTGGAAATCTAAACTAAAATATTTAAATCAGAGGTATTATTGCCTTAGCCTACCTACAAATATAATTAGCAAATAATTACTGAAAAAATTATAGGAAACTTTTTTGCCCAGTATTAAAAACTTTTGTTATTAACATTTAAAATATTACATTTACTGAATGTGTTTGATTGGTGATTGATCTGGATAATAACAATTATTACTACATAACTGGACATCATGTTATAATCAATAGGGTTAAGTATAAATTTCTTCCTTTAAAGTAAAAAGTGCATAATAGCTATATTAATTAAAGACATACATTATGAGAAAGAATTCACATAGATTTTTAAATGGTATTTATTAAAGTACTATCTTAAACATCTTTTTTTTAACTGCTTGACTGAAAATTTAAAAATACATTGAAGTTTTAAATATGTAGTATCTCACTAATATTAAAAAATATTTCACTTAATTGCACTGGCAAAGGTAATCTTTTCTTTTTAATTCAATTAGCCAACATATAGTACATCATTAGTTTCAGGTGTAGAGTTCAATAATTCACCAGTTGCATATAACACCTAGAGCTCATCACATCACATGTCCTCTTTCATGCCCATCTCCCACATTGGCAAAGGTAGTCTTAATAAACTGCTTAAAATTGAAGAGCATGCAAAAATGAGGGAAAGTTAAGAGAAAGGTTAAAAATACGGGAAAAGCAAATCTTTATGATGGTGTCTAAACAGACATCAAGATCAGTGTCAACACCATTCAAAGAGTTATACCCCAAATTACCACTTTTATATTTTCAAGTCTTGCAGTGGTAGTTAGATCACAGCATTCATATGTGTCTACCTGATATTTGAAATGAAGAAGAAATAAATAATGATCTAAGATAAATTATCAAGACATGTGGATGCAGAAGTGGCCTAAATGGAGGAACAGAGTCTTTGTTTACTTCTTTTATTTAAAATCTATCTGCATAACCCTATTGCAAAGCAGAATTATAAAAGATTTTATTAAAGTCAAAATAATTTCAACTTGCAGTATGATTTACAGAGTATCAATTAATATACCAAATTATATTTCATTATACTAGCAAAAGCATCTTTGGCATAGTACTCAAAAAATGAGAAGTCAGGTAAAAAATAACTTGATGGGGGGGCACCTGGGTGGCTCTGTGGATTAAGCTGCTGCCTTTGGCTCAGCTCATGATCTCAGTGTCCTGGGATGGAGCCCTTCATCGGGCTCTCTGCTCGGCAGGGAGCCTGCTTCCCCCTCTCTCTCTGCCTGACTCTCTGCCTACTTGTGATCTCTCTCTCTGTCAAATAAATAAATAAAATCTTAAAAAAAAATAACTTTATGGTAATTGAGGACACTGAGAAGTCAGATATCATTTCTTCACTTAACCCAGAATGCTAGGTTCATTCATTCATTCATTTAGCAAATGTCTCTTGAGCACCCACAGTTTGCTAGTTCTCTTCTGGCAACTGTGATCAGAACAGTACACTACCTCCCTTGTGGAGAATATACTCCATCGGAGGAACAGTCAACAAACAATATATAAAAGTAAAAATATGATATGTTAATGATTAATGCTAAGGAGAAAACCTATAGCAGAGAAGGGGATGGGTGTGTTTTGGTGTGTTGAGGTAGGGAGGTAGAAAGGCTGAGGAAAGCCTCACTGGGAGGACGCCTTTAGGCAAAGACCCAAAGGACGTACTAGAGTGCTCATAGCATCATAATAGAGTATTATAGAAAAGGGGAGATGGGAATGGGAATGCTGTAGGGCATGGATGTGCCAGGTGTGGGCCAGGCATGTGTCAGGAGAGCAGCGTGGCTGAAAGAGTGCACAAAAAAGGGAGAGTCCCAGGACGCCTGGGTGGCTCAGTGGGTTAAGCCGCTGCCTTCGGCTCAGGTCATGATCTCAGGGTCCTGGGATCGAGCCCCGCATGGGGCTCTCTGCTCAGCAGGGAGCCTGCTTCCTTCTCTCTCTCTCTGCCTGCCTCTCTGCCTACTTGTGATCTCTGTCTGTCAAATAAATAAATAAAATCTTAAAAAAAAAAAAAAAAGGGAGAGTCCCATGAGATGTGGTCACAGAGGTCAGTGAATACGGCAGAGGCACAGGCAGGTCCTACTGGCCTCAGGAAAGAGGGGGACTGTAAGATTCACTTGGTTTGAGATCAGAAGTCTGTGGAAGATTCTGAACTGCTAGGTGATGTGTGTTGACGTTTGCTATAACAGGCTCCCTCTGGCAGCAGAGTTAAGAAGCACATGTAGAAGGAAGGAAGGGCCTCTCTGTAGTAGAAATGTCTCATGGGAACTTTTTATGTCTCTTGATAAACTTTTTTTGGTCACCTCCTTTACCTTAAAATTCTCTGCCCATAAGTAAAGACAAATCCCTCCTCCCTGGAGAGAGAAAGACAGAGACAGAGACAGAGAAAGAGAAAGAGAGGTGTGTGTGTGTGTGTGTGTGTGTGTGTGTGTGTATGTCTGTGTCTGTGTATGTGTGTGTATGTGTGTGTGTCTGTGTATGTGTGTGCGTGTGTCCATGGATGTGTTTCCTGGGATGGTTCCCATTTCTTCCTTTCTCTTTTCCGTATCCTTTCTAAAGTTTGTCAGCTAGCCTCTGCTCCTCTTTAGCATTTCATTTTTTCCATTTGTGAAGTGAGAGGGGGTAGAGATACAGAGTCGAGGAAAAAGCAGAGTGAGTCACAGTCCGTCCAGTCTTTTGTTCACAAATGTAGTGCTCTCTCACCAAATAGACATTTAAAATATAATTATACTTTTCAGATCACAAAGGTACTATAAGCCTTATAAGTTGAAAATATACCAAAGAATAAAGATGAAGACACAACTCAACTATAATACAATAGATTTCAAACTACTTCCTTTGTAAAAAAGTTCTGTTCATGTTTTTGTTGTTTTTTTCTTCTGTTGTGCTTAATTTTATTGAATTAAAAGACATAATAAACTGAGGATAAGAAGTATTTTCCTTTCACCTTTATTATAAATACCTCCCAGTTTATTACTTGTGTTTATAGTTTATTACTTTTATATAGATGTTTTTAGTAAATTCTCTTCCTCTGTAATATCTTTTATTATTTATTATTTGGAAGGCATTGAGAATGATTTTATTTTAAAATATGCCAGAACTTAATTAACCCATTGGTAGATATAAGAAAGTAGTAGAGGGAGGGAAGTAATATGAGTGCAGACACCCAAGATTAGGGTAAAAACAGTTTGGATTTGAACACAAGGACATATGGTATCCTCTGACCTACCCAGCATTAAGTCTCCATCATTCTCCCTTTCCTCTTCCTTCTGAAATAACTGCCAAAACAAATGGGCCTCTCCGCCATAACTGCAGGTTTAAGCTGACCCACGGGTAACCCTATGGGACATGACAGAAACTTCAGGAGAAAGATTATAAATCTTACTCAGAGTGGAAGTTGGGCATATTGATTATAATCTATGAGCTGTCAATTTCCAAGATCTTAACCTCAATTAGCTTAGAGCTGGCATCACCTATAACCTGCAGGTGGTTTCTGCGTACCCTGGAGTGAGTGAGTACTTTAAGTTCTCAAAGTTCTCAGTACTTTAAGTTCTACAGCATCACTCTGGTAGAATGCTCTTTCTTACTCTGGATTTCTAACAATTCTATGAAGCCACATAAAAAACCAGAACAGTATCCCCAGAAATCGAAATAGAAGGGAGATTAAAGATCCTTAAATTATTATAAACTCCCGCAAGTCAATACAGTAAAAACAAAGACCTCAATAAGAACATATTTTACAGTGTATCCTAAGTGACTCTTTCTGATCACTTTGTTAGGGCCCAGAGATGCACAGAGAAATGGGAGAATGTCAGAACATATGATGGGTTAAGGAAGTCACCACTGCTTTCATGTTCAAAGAGAAGACTGAGTTTAAATATAAAGATTATATAAATGTAAAACTAAATCAAAGAAATTTATTAAACATAATAGCAAGACACCAGACATAATCTGGTGACAATTAAAACTTCAAGGTCTATTTCAATTTGTTGTTCCATAATCAATCAAGTTTCTTTCTTTTTGAGGGTATTTTTAGATGTGGTGACCTCACCAAAATCTCTGATGGAAGGATAGAATAGGCATAAGTCACCAGTTTCAACAACTAGTTCACAGCAGATGGCTGCCTATGTAGCATTTTAACCTGTAGGCAACTGACTCTCCAGTTGCTCCTTGGCCAATACAACTTCAAGACCTAGGGCTCTTGTCCCAGGGTGCCTACAATTCAGACATCACTTCCTGTTCAGGACATTCAGAGAGCTAGTGCTTGACCACCTCAGAGTGACGCTCATTGATAGGCAGGGTTCCCATGACATGTTCCCTATACACAGTTCTCCTTTGAAGATAATGGGAAGGCCTCATCTTCTTGTTGCTCCTCTGGCTGGGCCTCCTATGGGTCATGTTTGTAGCCAGGCATTGTTTAAGCTCTGCCAAAGTTCTACTACTGTCTAAAAAGTACTTTATTCTGGCACCCGATGTCCGTTTAGGCTGCCAGAAAATCAAATAGTCACTGACATTAGTTTTTTGGTCTTCATCTACTTAATTAAGTGTTCATTTACAGATACCTTGGGGTGTTTTTAGTACACGTTTCAATGCTATGTAGGCAGCCATCTGCAAGTCCCATAAACCAAAGAAAAGGAGAATGCAAGAGCTGTATCTGGTAGCGCCAAGGGTCAAGTGAATCTGAGTTAAGTTAATGTACTGCATGGTCAGTTAAATGCTTTATAGGAAGGTCTCTAGGTTAGTTGACTGGGTAGCCACTAGTCTTTTTGGTTGTATCATCAACCTGCTTACTCAGACTGTCCTTTTCTTCCATTCATCCATGACTGAAAGTTCCTAGGTCAACTCACAATTAATGTCTTCTCCAGTTATTTTTAAGCTTAGAAATCCACCCCCCACATCCAAGATATTTCTTTGATATTCAGGATTTTATTTTATTGAAGTTGTTCAGCATTAGGGTAATGAGCACTCACAGATCCTCATTTTGTTTCTATACTCAATCCAAATCCATCCTTAAGTAATTTTCTCTGTTTTAATTTATAAGCTTTGTCAAAGGGAAAGGAAGAGAAGGAAAGCGACATGTAAAGTTGTTACTCTGGCTAAAAAGGAGGCAGTGTGTGTGTGTGTGTGTGTGTGTGCGCGCACGCATGCACACATCTGTGCTCCTGAACATGTGTAAGCGAAAGAGGAGGTATAGGGTGTTTTTGTGTTTGTCTCATTCAATTCTATCTGAAGAGATATCTTGATTTAGAGGAAAATAGAATGAACTGGAAATCACAAGTTCTGATTCTACATTCCCTCTAGTTCTGCTTCTGTCACTAACTATGAGAGCCTGGGCAAACCACATAGCCTCTATGTCTCAGTTTCTGCATCTGCCTTCTGAATGTGCATAATGTGATGTTCTAATAGTATAATATGTATCAAATCAGTAGAGCTACGGAGTTTCCGTAAGTGTCCAACAATTACTAAGCTATATCATTATTGTCCTCATTAGCACATATTTGTGCCCAATTCTGGTTTCGTCCCACTGACTATAATCCTGTCTTCTGGTTTTTGTTTCTTTTGGGGAAGAAGGGTTGCTTTTTGCTTCTTTGAAAGTACTTCAGACAAATTACTGTCCTAGTGTTTGATATATCATCATAAGACCCTGCTCTCTTAGGCTTCCAAAAAGGTAGTGTGTAAATTTCTTACTAATGTGCGTGCCAGCTCAATACAAATCCTCCTTTTATGGGTGATAGAGGCTATCAGGTTAGAGTGCTTTGAATTTATTGTCTGAAGCAGAGGAGCCCCTCTGGTGGAAATTTAGGTCATACATATACTCAAAAGCCAAAATGGGGTTCATAAGAGAGATGCGCTTGAATCTCTACAGAAATGTTGCCCTCCTTTCAGAACACAAGGTAGCCACTCCTATATCCAGCATGCACTGAGATCTATCCTAGAGAGTATACATAAATCAACAGCATTAACAAGAACAAATATGAAATGTGTCATTTCAATAAATTATGAACTCTAGAAGCAAATTATATTGATTTTGACCCAGATTCCAGAATTAGTGGAGGATATATAAACAACAACAAAAACATATACATATGTGAATACTTACTGTATTGACAATTTCTTCCCATGAATTCACCTGGGCACTCACAGGAATAGTTAGCAACAAGGTCTGTACATATGCCACCATTTTTGCAAGGTTCAGCTTCACATTCATTTATGTCTGAGGAAAATAGAACAGAAAGAGAATTCTTGGTGAAAAAAATGATTAATTATTGGAAGGTGTTAGGCCTTTCAAATAAAACAAAATCTACATAATGCAATAACTTTTGTGTGTTTGTGAGTGTGTAAGTGCGTGTAGTGCTTAAAGTCAACAACTGATTAATAATCAAGTTCAAGTGGAATCGAGAATCCAAATGAAGTACCAACAGAAGCAAACCATTCCCCAATCCTGAAAATAAATATGAATAGTGTGGGGAAATATTCAGTGTATCTTTAGAATTAAATCAAGCAAATTAACCCTGATAGAGAGATGAATTGGTATCACTTACAAAATCTAGAAACCTCCCCTGCAGCAACAACTGCCAATTAACACTGTCTCAGTTCATCTTAATTCATTAAAATTCTAACTGACAGAGATGTTTTAGTTTCTAAATAGTTCGCCTTTGATGAATGCGATGAGAAGCAAATTAGAGTTAATAGCTAAAGCTCGTTACATTAAGCGAAGTATAATAAATGTAAATGATGATCACTTCCTAATCTCATTCAAGGGTTTCTAAAATTAGGATGACTAAAGGGACTTACCTTTGATATATCATTATTACACCTCATGCAAAATCATATGAAATATAAAACATTCAGAAAATTGTACTAATTTCCATGCTAATTTTGGACAACAGATACAATGAATATGATTATAAGTGAAAAAAGAAATAATGACTAATTCAGTCAAATATCCATCACTGATAGACATCATTCTCTCTAAGCACAGCACCATGCTGGGTTGTGGGGGAGCTAGTAAAGAAGACGGATAATAATGAGCAACTGCTCCCCATATCTTTCTCCTCCTACCATCTACTTCTATTGAAGGCTCTCTCTGTTCTTATTCCCATAGCTCCTTATAGACCTGAATAGTGTTACCTAGCAATTGTCTATTTATGTGCCTTTCACCCTCTTACCTAGTTAAACTGTGAGCCCTACAAATGAAGCCTCTGTCCTGCACTGTTCTTTGCATCTCCATGAATGCCACATGCGATCTGGGAGACCACTGGTACCAAAATATGTTTTCTGACAAAATTTTTAACAAAAGATTAGAAATAGTGGTGCAGGCAATCTAAACAAATGGTTTTGAATGTCTAATGGGCCTTCTGATACACTAGAAAATATCAAAACAGTGGTCTGAAGTCTACTTAAAGCATTATCATCATTAAATTACCCCTTCAAGACCAAATAAGAACAAAACAGTGCAACAGTTCTATTTTGCCCTTTCTTTTAAATTTCTTCTTCTAAACAGTGTCTCCTCTTGGTATCAGAGTTGGTCACCCTCTCATTTTAGGTTTGGTGTAAAGTTTGGTCTACATTTCCTTAGGCAGATGATGACTTTCTTTGAAAAAGCCATCCTTTTTGGTTTCCAGTTGACTGTCACAGTTTGAAAGTAGAGATAATTTATGACTATATTCAGGAAGAATGAAGTAATTTGAGTATTTTACGACATCAAATAATAGGATAAAATCAGAATCTGATAATCTCTAAAAACAGTTGTGTGCTATAAAATATAACAAACTCCCAAATATTTGAAGCTAAAACTCTCCAGAAGGAAGGAGGGAGGGAGGAATGAAATAACCATCTTTATTATCTATCTATTTATTTATTTATTTATTTGACAGAGATCACAAGTAGGCAGAGAGGCAGGCAGGGGCAGGGGTGGAAGCAGGCTCCCTGCTGAGCAGAGAGCCCAATGGGGGGCTCTATCCCAGGATCCTGGGATCATGACTGGAGCCAAAGGCAGAGGCTTTAACCCACTGAGCCACCCAAGCGCCCCAGCTCTTTTTATTCTTAATCAAAATTTCACTTAGTTTTACCTTACCTTAGATTAACATGCAAAATATTTTCATTCGGTTTTGAAAGTAGCACAAACGTCACTGTGCTGTTTATTTTACAGTCAGCTGAATGTAAGGCAATGGGAATAATTGGTTACTTGGGAACATGCCTACTATGTCTTTCTCTGCATCATATTGACTACAATCTTTTTTTTTTTTAGATGAGAATATGTCAATGGCTAATAAGTTAAATCTTCATGTTAGAGAATGCATTGCCTTATTTTGTAAAGTTAAACATAACAAGTTATTCTTTCATATACTTACAAGGAAGAAACGGAGTATTGATGTCTGAGGACCACCCAGGGAAATACAATTTGATCTTGAAGAAAAGCTTTAATTAAGATTAGCGACAGAATGGAGATGGTAGTGTATTTCCAAACAGGAAACCGGAATGAATTACAACTTTGAAAAGAAACATTCATGGTAGTATGACGATTTGTTCAGGGACACAAGCAGCCAGTCTGTCTGGAGCACAGAGTGGGAAGGGGAGTTCTGAGACCTCAGATCAGAGGATAGAGATAGGAACCAGCTTATGATAGACCATTAATGCCAGTGGAGGGAACTGTCCTTTATTTTTTGGCCCTAAAGATCTGGAGCCGGATGGGAGGGTACATTCTGTACCCTTATACTTTAGATAGACGTAGTAAAGCCAATATTTGGGATAGAATTAAGAAACGAATGAAGGAAAGCAGAACAGAGAAACACATATTCGATGTTAATAGTATCAAATATATACTTCAATTCTCAGATAAGAGGTTCTAAGTGATTTTTCATTTTAATACTGAACCATGTATTATGAGGAAAACCAAACCCAGCTCTTGCTACTTTAAAACATTAATAGAAGGAAGCTTTCATAGTCAATGATGTGAGAACTATCCAGAGTCATTTTATAAGTCTGTAAGGATATGCAGGCACTACTGTTCTTTGCTTCCTTATTTCTTCCAAGTATTTACCTAATAAATATTACTTAACACAGGTGAATGTGAATCTAATGGAGACAAATCAACCTTTGAACTTTCTAGCCATTTGATCATGAGGCAAGATCTACCATTATCTAAAAAGGAAATTATAATTAAGTAGATCTAAAATAAACAAGTTTCACCTTTATCCAGAGGTTAACACAAGGTTGAATGAACTGGAATTGCATTTGCTGAAGAGAAAATGCTTTATATCCATGCTCAGTTTCGAATAAAGAATGACCTTTTATTGCTTGTGCATTTTTTGATTCTTTTAAACTAAAAAAAAAAAAAAACAACAACTACCTTAAGTTTAATATGTGTAAAAATACAAATGTTACATTAAAGGAGCTATGTACTTTAATATAGTAGCCAAAAAATAAAATATTTTTGCATATGTACACACCTAGGAACATGTAGACTCAGATAACATATGCAAATTACATGGAAGCATTTATATATTAGTTTAATGCAGGAGTTCTTTTAGCGGTGAAGGCTATTTGCACTGTGATTAACACTGCAAGCAATCTAAATGGAAACAGACCTCAATTTGAATAAATCATGTTTAATTAAAGACTAGATATAAATGTTCACAGAATATAATGTAATGAAATGAAAATTAAACATCTTTGTAATAAATCACATACATTTCTCTTTGTCATAGGATCAAGACATTATCATTTCCAGAAAAAAGTCCTTATCTATTCCAAACATAGTGAAATATACTATGTTCTTCTATAACCAGGAAAAATTTGACATAGCAGTCCCTATACAAAATAGGAGCTTCCGAATTTGGTCATACTTACAGTTCATTTATAATATTAATAGCTGTCATTTTTGAGGTTTTTATATGTATGACTGCTTCATGAGAATGACTAAAAAATCAGTCTCATTCAAAATTGATTTTATAATTAAGACAACCAGCTGAATTCTGATCCCTCATTCCAAAAGCACAAAACTGCGCGACCTACCATCTTGTCTGACTGAGGACAATATCAAAAGCTGAATTTGGATTTCTAGATATGAACTCATGATGCCTTTTTTTGTGTGTGTGTGTGACAGAATCAAAAAGCAAGGTAAAGGAAGAAAGGAGAGGAGAGGAAGAGATGAGAGAATCGATCATTGGTCATGCATTTCTTTGAAAGAAAGAAGTGCTCCACATGGATATCCAGGCCCTTTGCTCTGTTGTAACTAATTATACAAATTCATTCATACTCTATGCATAACTTAGACTCTGTACTTTTATTATTATGTTGCACTTAGCCTATCTTCTACAGACTTATAAAGGTGTATTGGTGGTCTACCCTCTTGGGCTTAGGTTTTAATTAATAGAAATCATGTCAACCCATACACACTTTGGAGACTTTACTGTAAGAATCTTCTTCCAGGAATTGACAGAAACATATTCCTAAGATCACTCTGAGAACTCATGACCTGATACACAACTGTACCCTGAGAAGTGTTCAGTTACTCCTAGTCTTTTTTTCCTGGATCTTTTCAGACCCATCACTGGACAAACTATAGCCCTAAAGCCCATGAATATGACTTTGGAGTGGTAGGCTATCAAAGAATTTTTGAAAATCAAAATTATTTTCCTTATTTGAGACTTCAAAAAATGGCTTCCCTGGGCATAATTTCTTAACACAGAAACCATGTCACTTCTTTTCAGGTAATTATATTATATCCTTATATCTTTATAATTTATCATTTCAGGTAATTATATTTTAATATTCAGTAACCCCATTCTTCATTATAGACTCTACCAGCTGGCCAGAGAGGAAATGGTGAAATGGAGATTTATGGAGACTAATTCTCTGGGACCTCCTCTGGAGACTTTTAAATTTACATGATTAACTAAATAACCAATTAATTAATTAGTTTCAAATTACTTCATATTTGTAATATGTAGAGTAGGAGATACAGAAGGCACCACTCCTGGTCTACCAGTGTCCCAGTTCATCCTCTAGTTTACTCAGAATCCTCAGATAGCTGCCACGTGACCCTAGTAGTGCAACTACATTTATTTGTCAAGGTGGCTTAGACTGTTTTGAGTACTGATCACTGCTTAGAGCAGGTCATCCAATTTTTCTTGGGATAGAAATTCATCTAACCTCCTCTTGAGTGGAGACAAAGATAACTTAATTCAGTCATGAAAATAACTCCTTTTCATCTCCCAAGTACATCCAGGCCCATGAATATCAAGAAGGAACAACTAATTTTCAGGCACCCTAGTTTTCATATATTAAAAGAACACCATGATAAAGCCCTTATTTTTTTCTTTGCAAAGACATAATTTCTCAACTTCCTTATTTCTTTCCCTTAGGCCGTCTTTCTCCTGCAATATTGTTATTGACTGTTAATTAGCCAGCAGAGCCTATTTTCAAGAGCCTTCTATTTTTGATCCTAATAACCCATCTTCCCTGGGCTCCCCATTAGCTATTAAATATTCTCCAAACCTCCCATGAGTGACTGACTTTTAAAATTTGATCTTTTATTTATTTTTCTTACCTAAAGCCTATGGTTTTACAATTTCTCTTTTAAGTCTAAATAAATTCTGATGAATTTCTAGAGGTTCTGTTCTCCCACTCAGATACTGAATTAAATTATGCCATAATCAGAATTATCTACAGGATTTCCCAGTCCTTTCTGGGCTCAATTCACTAGTAATTAATTTTAAAGTAGCAAACTAAAATCTGAATTCTTTAATCAGAACATATCACAAATCTTTTATAATAACACTGATAACCTTCACTTACCTAGAACAATAGCATAAAACAAACAAAAAAACCCAAGTCTAAGAGAAACTTAACCTTTACCACTTACTAACAAAGATGATATTCTCTGCTCAGCTATATCCCAGCATCCTAGCATTTATTTTGAGATCTCAATTTAGATACAAAAATCTCTGCTACTAGTATCCAGGTGAAGTCCAATTCTTCAGGATGTTTGCATATAAAATTATTCCAGTGGGGCTTTATTTCATCTACTCAGATATTTGGCTACTAAGGTAAGATAGCTATTCCAAGGTACTTAGAAAGAAAAAACCAAAAGAGATAGAAGGAAGGCTAGGACAGGGTAACCAAGAGGGTGCTATATCAAGTATTTGAGGCCTTGGGAAAAAAAAATCAGAAATAGAACCCATATGAAAAACATATAGTAGAGGCCAAAAGAACCAATGTCTCTGGTGAAAATATGGGCCAAAGAACAACCCATCTCTGAGGACATGACCTCAGGGGCATGTAGCATAGTAACTTAACCTTGCAATAGATATTTGTTGATTGGTAGAAAAGAACTAAGAATATTAGAGACCTAAAGAATTGTCAACTGTACTGTAATAGTGAGTGCCCTGATTGGAGTGGGTATGCCAGCCTACTTTAAAGGTGTTCTGTTAAGGAAAATGAAGTTAGGTCAATGCTTGTTTTAAAAGCTAGAACTTTGAAAAAAAATAAATAAAAATTAGAACTTTTATTTTACTTTTTAAAGATTATATTTATTTATTTGACAGAGAGAAAGACAGAGCACACAAGCAGGGGGGGATGGCAGGCAGAGGGAGTGAGAGAACCAGGCTCCCTGCTGACCAGGGAACCTAATGTAGGACTCCATCCCAGGACCCTGAGATCATGAACTAAGCTGAAAGCAGATGCTTACCCATCTGAGCCACCCCAGCATCCCCAAAACTAAGATATTTAAAACATACCAACGCAAAGGCTCCCTACCAGAGATTCTGATTTAAATGGATTTGGGTGTAACAAAAGGAGTATTATTGTTTATATAGGAGTTCAGGCAAGTCTAAAGGTAGAGTTGAGATGTAGAACTTTTGCCCATTCGTCTATCCATCCTTAGTTCTGTGTTAAGTGCTAAGAATGAAAAGATTAATACATCATGGCTCCTTACATTTCTCAAGGCTCTTACAGTAGGTACTCAAAGAAATAGTCCAGTTACAGTAGAAAGTGACAAATATTCTAACAGGAGAATGAATGTGCAGTTTCTCAAAAAAAACTTTAAATATCAATAACTAAACCAGTCTAGCAGACTAGAGAATGTTGAATTTTAGAGGAGGAGTTTAGCTGACTGGGGAGAATGTTTCTGGGTTATAACTAATTACTCTGTAAAGTTATTTTTCTAAATTAATATGCATCTCATTATTGTACAGATCTAAGAGGGACTCTTCATTGTCTCATAGTTCTTTGCTCCAGGTATGAAGTCATATATTTCCTAGCTTCCTACTTTATTATGGTGATGTTATCATTTCTATACATATATTTTTTCATATTTATAATGCTTTATCCAGAGTTAACTACTCTGTTCTTCACCTGCATGTCAAATTTGTTCATTTGCAGCTCTCTCTAGCTTTAGTGGTCACACTGATGATCAGCTATTTTGGATTTTATTTTTAGAATGAGTAATCACAAACTCATAACTGACTAAGATGAGGTTTATGCTGGAAGCATAACTATGACTCATACGGTTGCCTTTACTGACTTATTCACTCACTTATTCACTCATCAAAATTCTGATGAGCACCTTCCATGAGTCAAGCCCCAAAATATATGATTGGATACATCAGTAAATGGGGATCAGTTCCTTTTCTAAGTCATCTCATCTTCTGTAATTCCATTCAGAAGAGAAATAATGAGAATAAGATTGTGAAATATGTGTCCTGTACCATTACACATAAAAGGTACTGAGATCACAGAACAGGCAATGGCTTTGCCTAAAGGAGATGTGGAAGATAGCTTACAGAAGGTGGTATGAGGCTGGTGCTTAGAGGATTAGCAGGAATGTTTTTAGTTGGAAGGAATATAAAAGAACACAATGTTTTCAGAAAGAACTGAACACTTTTAAACGTCTAGATACCCACAGGGACTATGTGTGTGGAGCTACTAGGGATGGAAGTTACTAGGTAGTGTGGACCAGATTTTTATGGCACTACAAATCAAATTAAGGAGTCTGAACTTTAGTTCCTGGATTTGGGAGTTAATAAAGAATTGAAGAATATGAAAGGGGGCATGGGATTGTAGAGATCTTTATTTTAGAAAGCTCATTCACATACTCTAGAATTTCATTACTGGGAACATTTTGGAAAAATAATTCAAAATGTCAGAAAGGGATTTTATGTGGAGTCCATACTACCCAGACCCCATAACATGATGGTTATGGTCATGTATGCTTAAACATTTAGTTTGGTGTGAAGCTAAATATACAAACTCCCTAATACAAGATGCCTATGCAATACCTGGCTTAAAAAATAGTTCATCCAAAATTCAAATTTACCTGGGCATCCTATATTTTATCTGGGAATCCTGCTTGAATTGTCAGCTAGAATGTGAGTTCTCCACATTTTCTTTCTTTCCTTAATATAAGCACTTTAATTTTCAGCATATGGTCATGCTTTCCATTTTGTACATTCAGCAGACCTCAAGGAAAACTACCTGCAGTGGAAAATTATTATTGACAAACGAGTCTTCCTCGGGCTTTTGCTAACACTAAAATTTGTTGCTTGCTTTCTGCAGAGTGGTTCATAATCTTTAGAGTTTAGAATCACCTTTATGTAAGCCTCAATAATACAAAGATGAACAAACAGCACTTCAGGATGACAAATGATTGACAACAACGAGCATATCCACCTATTTGTGGATTAGTTACTATGTGCCAAATATTTTTCTAAGCATTTATACGTAACATGACCCCCTCGTGAGCTAGTAACCATGAACATAATCGTTTTACAGATGAGGAGATTGAGACATTGAAAATGTAAATAACTTGCCCAGAGTCACAGAGGTGGTAGAACGGAGATTAAAGCCTAGAAAATATTTCTCAAGAATCCATGCTATTCACCAGTATGCCTCATCCCCACTGCAAAACATTACTACTCCCGCTTCCCCAGCACTTCATACTTGCCTTTGGTGTTCCACTTTATGTGCTGGGGACAGATACAGGATCATGTATGGTCCTTGATTTCAAAATGTTTATAATGTCCTAGTAATATTAGCATTGATGCTGGAGGTCAAAGAATCCAATCCTAAGATCTCAGTTAAGAATACATTTTCCCCATAGTTCCTTTATTTCTTCTGTCTCAGAATCTTAAGTGATTTGGGCTTAATGGGCAGCTGTTCTAATTTTATTCCTTTCTACTTAGAAATAGATTTCTTTGGCTCTTATATTCTTTTTTTTTTTTAATTTATTTATTTGACAGAGAGAGAGATCAAGATCACAAGTGGGCAGAGAGGCAGGCAGAGAGAGAGGGGGAAGCAGGTTCCCCACTGAGCAGGGAGCCCGATGTGGGGCTCGATCCCAGGAACTCTGAGATCATCACCTGAGCCGAAGGCAGAGGCTTAACCCACTAAGCCATCCAGGTGCCCTTGGCTCTTATATTCTTTTTTTTTTTTTTAATTTTTAATTTTTTATAAACATATATTTTTATCCCCAGGGGTACAGGTCTGTGAATCACCAGGTTTACACACTTCACAGCACTCACCAAAGCACATACCTTCCCCAATGTCCATAATCCCACCCCCTTCTCCCAAACCCCCTCCCCCCAGCAACCCTCTTATATTCTTTTATACATGTTTTTTAACTTTACATTCAGATGAAAGCAATATTTGTTTTAGTTCTTTATTTATAGAGGACATGGATAGATACTGTATTCATATAATTGAAATTTTTATTTTTCAGGGGTGGTAAATTCACATTACTTTAAAATCCTTATCTGAAAGACAGCATACCTACAAAAAAGCATGCAAAACAATAAAGTTGAATGAATTATTGTTAAAAGACAACCCATGTAATAAGCACCAATGTCAAGCAAAACAATGCCACTAGCACTCTAAAAGTCATCACGTGTGCCTTCCATTCATATCTCCAGCCTCACAAAAGTAACCCACCTCCTACTTACCAAGGCAATCGAGGACTTACTCTTCATGTGGTTTATAATTTTACTACTTAAATAGGCATTCCTAAAAGAGTATCATTCATTGTCTATATTTGAACTTCAGAGTATAAAAAAAAAAAAAACAAAAACATTCAGTCTGTTTTCTTCTGTTTGTAGTTTCATTCACAATGTTGTTGCAAGTGGGTACAATGAGTTCATTTTCGTGGCTTTACGGTATTTCACAGTAAAATGTACCATGATGCATTTTCCCTTTTATTGTCAATGGCATTTATGTTGTTGCTGGAAATAAAAGCTTCAGTGAGCATACTTGTACATGTCTCTTGATGCATAAGTATACTGATTTGGGGGGGAAGTATACCTAGGAGTGAAATGACAGGGCCATTCATATGCTTTAGTAGGTAATGCCAATATGGTTTTTAAAGTGTTTGCACTCCTATCAGCAATTTAATTGTTGGTGAAACTTGTAGGGAACCACTTATTCTATTTCATATACAAGTTTTAAGTAGAAAGACTTAACACCTGTATCTCCCTTTAAGGTATATCTTTGACAAGAGAGGATTGTAAGGGAACAAATCAGGACTTTCAGTTCACTGTGTTGAATTATTTTTCCCTTCAACGACTGTGGCTTAAAAAAAAAAAATTAAGACAATAACTTTTGCTAAGAGTAGGAAACCACTGAAGGCATGCAAACAATGCCACATCTAAATCACTGGTACTGCTACCGAGTTAAATTTTGTATATACAGAAAAATAATCTCACTTAATTCTAGAATTAATTTCTTAAAAATAACTCTATAAATCAACTCTCACCTACAGATACATGTAAACTCAGATAATAAGAATACTTCCTGCTCCTACATTTTAATACCTTTGAAATTTTGTCATTGGCATAATTGAAATTGTGCTTTAAAATCATGAATTCTGTACACTTCTAAAGTGACTGTGAACATTACATGACTTAATTTGTGGTGAAAAATCTTATAAACTGTAAGGCTATAAGAAGAATGATCCACATTTTTATAATATGGACTAATCTGTCTATGTAGTCTTCTATAGACTGTTTCTCCATTATGCTGCTGAACAAAATGTAGTACATTTTTTAATGAGACTTTCTGTACACAGGTATTTCTACTTTCCTGGCTATCATCAGAGTAAATAAATGGGTAGCATTTTCATCAATATCCTACAGAAGAGAAGCCCTGCTTTGGAGAGTCATGAAAGACAGTATTCAGCCCCATAATAGCAAAGGCCATGGAAATTTTGATCCACTGAATGGAATAATTCAACAGATACTCTTAATATTACTTCTTTCTACAATGGGGGCATTCACGATTTCTTTTTAAATGAGAACATCAACACTGTACATTTTGGCTGAAGGATCACTAAAGGCTAGAGCTGAAGGAGCTATGAGCTATGACTGGTAAGTACAGAGAACACTCTTCAAAATCTCACTTCGGCTCCCATCACGGTGAAAGAACGAAGTGGCTGTATTTCCCTCAATTTGAGAATTATAGGAGGTTTCCTGGATTCCTAGCAGACCCGGAGGCCACCATATGTCTGCCACACTCAAGGCCACCACAGAAGATTCTGCTTCAAGCAACCAACTCACTCAGTGCCAAAAAAGCACTGCTTCCGAGCCATGACCTTTGATATTTTATTTCTCTCCTCCCATACTTACTATTAAGTATGTCAAATTGGCATCCCCCCCCCTCTATTAATGATGATAATGTTGGGATTCAAGAGAGTTTCTGGCCAAGACACTGCCCAGATTTGTCCTCCTGTCTGCAACAACAGAAAAAGTATAACAGACGATAAGTAAGACAACAGTTTTTGAAGACACGACATTAGGAAAGAAAGGACAATAATAAACCAGGTGAGTCTTAGAGTTGCTTATAGGTTTACTGCCTTAAGAAGGATTTCAGGCTGTAGCACAGAGAGGAAGAATCCAGGTGGAGCCTGGCCAGTCCTCTGAGATAAAGAGAAAGAGCTGAGAGGAAGGGCACAGAGAAAGCCCACAGGGATCTACAGAGTACACACTCAGGAATTCAGCAGAGCTCGGATCAGCTCATGCAAGTAAGGAAACTACTGAGGAAAGAACCGTCTGAGTGGACCGAAGGGTGCAACACTTGGAGCTCACCCCAGGCTAGGAAAATTGCCTGATGCCTCTAGGTAGAATGAAAAATAAACTAATTCATAAGGTATTGGGTGGAGGACTCAGAAGAACCTTGCCTCTGTGGTAGGAAATAATTAGCCTAGATTGAAATTTCACTGGTCCCACCTAGAAAATCTTATAAACAAGACCCATTAGGATTAAACTGTTTTCAAGGAATTGACTATGTAAGAGAACAAAATTCAAGAAGCTAGAGAGCACTAGAGAGCACTAATACTCAACAAGGTAAAATTCATGTCTAAAATCCAGTCAACGTTAATAGACATGCAAAAAAGTGGGAAACACACTAGCTTTTTAGAATTAGCAGCCAATGATATTAAAACAGCTATTATAACTATATTCCCTATACAGAAAAATATTAAATAGATATATGGAAAATACAAGGAGACGTAAACTGAACTTCTATGGATGAAAACTACAATGTATGAGACGGAAAATATACTAGCAGAAAATAAAGAAGATTAGACATTGTAGAAGAAAAGATTAGTAAATTTTTAAGACATAACAGGAACGATACAAAGTAAAACACAGAGAGAAGAAAAAAACTGGACATCAGGGAGTGAGTGAAGTCTTTGAAGCAGAGGGGACAGAAAAATATTTGGTAATGGCTGCACATTTTCCAAATATGATGAAAACTATACCTACAGATCCAGGAAGCTCAACAAATCCCAAGCATCAGAAACATGAAGAAATATCACAAAGGCACACCATGATTATAGTTATAAAAATGATTCTGTAGATAATTTTCTGGATTCCTAGCAGATATCCTAATACCTATATACAAAAATCAAAAACAAAAACAAGGAACTCAGATCCACATCTTATACCACATACAAAAATTAATTCAAAATGGATGGTAGACCTTAAAGAAAAACCAAAAACTAAAAAAATAATTATAGGAGAAAATCTTTGGGGGCCTAGTTTTGGCAAAGTTTTCTGAGACACATCAAAAGCATGAACCATTAAAATTGATAAATTGTACTTTATCAAAATTATGAATTTCTTCAAAATTCATAATTTCTTCAAAATCCATTTTAAGAGAATGAAAAATAAGCCAAAGATTGAAAAAATATCTTGAGAAATCAAATATATCAATAAATCAAATATAAATCACCTATATTCAAAATATCTACAGAATTCTCAAAAGTCAATAATAAGAAAACAAGTGACTCAAAAAAACCAAAACCAAAAAACTCTAGGAAAAAGATTTGAACATACTCTTCACAGGATATATGTGAGAATGGCAAACACATGAAAAGGTGTTCAACAGCTTCTGTCATTAGAGAAGTGCAAATTAAAACCAAAAAGATATTACCACACAAATATTACAATGGCTAAAATTAAAAAGACTGACCATACCCAGGGTCAGGGAGGATGTGGAGGAATTGAAGCTCCATACACTACTGGTTAGAATGTAAAACAATACAATCAGTTTGGAAAACAGTTTAACATTTTCTCAAATACTTAAACATGTATCTACCTTATGATCCAGTCATCCCATTCCTAGAGAAATGACAACTTATGTCTAAAGAGAAATGACAACTTATGTCCAAAGAGTTGTATGACTATGCAGAGCAACTTTATTTGTAATATCTCCAAACTAGAAATAATGGCCATCAATTACTAAATGAATAAACAAATTGTAGGATATCTGTACAATTGAGTACTACTCAGAAATGAAAAAGAATGAGCTACTGATATAATCAACAACATGGAGGGACTTCAAAATAATTATGCTGAGTCAAAGAAACCAAAGAGAGCACATATTTTCTGATTCAATTTATATAAATTTTTAGAAATGCAAACTTATTTACAGATGGGAAGCAGATCAGTGGCTGTTTAAGTAAGAGGGACAGATGGGAGGGATTACAATGGGGTAGAAAGAAACTTCTGAGGATGATGAAAATGCTTAGTATCTTAATTAAATGACAGTTTCGTAGGCACATACATATGTCACAAAGTACCACAGTGTGCATTTTAAGTACGTGCATTTTATTGTATGGTAATTATGGTAATTATATCTCAACAGAGATATTAAATAAAGTCATCATGTCAAGGTTCTTTTTATAACTCACTTATTTATCAGCTGTGAGTTTAGAAACACACACACACACACACACATCCAATACACGTACACTGCATCACTATAACCAGCCTAGAAAATTAATAAGGGACATCAGCCTTCTCATAAAATTCACATCAGAAAGGGTTTTTTATACTTATACCTCAAAGTGAGAGCTATGCAGCCCAAATGACATGAGGCAGGCCTTATTGAAAAGACTGAGTAGTTTAATAAAACATACTAATAGAAGGAGCTGTATTCATAAAAATGACAAAAATACTAATTTTTTCACAGCAGTTTACCTCCTGCTTTGCAGGTTATTTTCATCACTCAAGGAAGGCTTTGCAGGAAGTCTTAAATGAAGATGAATGAGAAAAAAGTCACATAACTGCAAGATTTTCTACTGCTCATATATTTTTAGTTTCAGATTGGATTTATTTCTGATACGGTTGACTGTAAGGAATCTGAAGATTATTAAACTATAACTGGGGTTACCTGTACTTTTCCTAATAGTTCTTATTTCCCAGAAATTTTCCTGAGGTAAGTTCATAAAATATATTGATGTGTATGTTTCCTTCACTCTTAGGATCTATTTAAGAGACTGTAATTTTCAAGTAGGAACCATGAAATAATTTCCTCTAGTTCTCTTTGCTTCTATATGAGAGGTATGCTTTTAAAAACAAATATATGTGTGTGTGTGTGTGTGTTATAAAATAAGTGTGTGTTTATATATATACCATATATGTGTATATATATATATATATACACACACACACACAATAAGTGTGTGTATATATATATATATATGTATTTGGAAGGAGAGGAACTTTTTATTAATTTCTTTTAATATACACTAGGACGGAAATCTCAATTCTATTAATTACTTGCCATGTAATTTCATATTGTAAAAGTAAGCCTTCAGGGCAACAATTTCCATCATCTCCAATGAACCTGATTAAAATAATTGGCTATTTCCATAACAAGTGCTCTAACAAACGGTCCTGTTCTGTCAGAGAGAAATGGGTCTGATTAGAAACTGCATTACTGTGTTATGCTATTGTGAGATTAATGTAGAAAAAAAGTTTAGTTCCTTTTAATAAAACCCAGTGACTTGCAGACTGGACTAAATATCAGTAAATAGTAAGTATAAGTGCAACTCCACTTAATTTGGTTGTTTAATTTGGCCCTGAGTATAATGATTTGAGTTTATGCAGCAACTTACTTCCCTACACTCATTAAATCTCTATCTCCTGTGTTTCGGAGGATACAGGAGGGCTTATGTAGTCTCAATTAAATGGGAGATAGAGTTATCTTCAGAAGTGATACTAGGGTTTTCCCAGAGTAGATTCCATCCACAAGGTACTGCAACATTTAAAACATTTTGTTAGGTCATACACAGATAGAGAACAACTACGATCTACTTTACTGGGTGTTCAGATACATTTTTGACATAATGTAGTGCTTTCTGTTAAAGGTCCTGTTGGCTCCTTGCTGAGATTTGGGCTCGAGTCTGCCCACTCTGTGACCATTGTCAGTTCTAAGCTGAGGTTCCAGCAGCCATCTTTTTTGCACCTCTGCTTACGGTGACAGCAGAAATTCAAAAGCACAAATGAAACCTGGAAAAGCTTTTAAGGCTTAGACTCAGAAGTGGCTCACTGTCATTTCAATTCATTCAGTTGACCGAGCCAAGTCACATCTCCAAGTTCAAAGTTGAGGGGTGAGAGAAGTACATTCCTCTTGACGGGAAGACTTCTAAAGTCATAGGACAAAGAGAGAGGGGTGAAGAAATGAGGCAATAATGTAGTCTCTGTATCGATTCTTCAATGTCTCGTCTATAAGTGATTACCAAAAAATGGAAAATGAAGAAGGTTTGGAGTACCATGATTATGTAAATATTATTCACTGTAGATCCAAGTAGGAAAACGGTCATTTTACTTCACCAAAAATGCGCCACTCTAAGGTGGCTGTTCTAGCATCACAGTCAAATGGACTTCCTTTCAGTACATCTCACAACGTCCGTTGTTTAAATCATGTCACATTGACATGCTTCGTAGTTCAGAGAATTTTTTCTTTCTCTTGGTTTCTCCCAGAATACCTAGTTCTTTTTCTTGTTGAGGGAAGTATGAACTTGTTCAACATATGATCACAGCCTTTCCATATTTTGATTGAAATTCATTCCAAAATTTCCTTTTTGAAAGATTTTATTTATTTATTTGAAAGAGAGAGAGCAGGCACACAAGCAGAGGGAGGACAAGACTTCTGGCTCAGCAGGGAGCCTGATACAGGACTTGATTTCAGGACCCTGGAACCATGACCTGAGCCAAAGGCAGACACTTAACTGAATGAGCCACCCAGATGCCCCTCCAAAGTTTCTTGAGGACATTCTTCTGGAGCCTCCTGATTTCTTGTTCTCAGTTGGACTGAACGCTTTATAGGCCTACCACAAGCTACATCCTGGGACTTCTTTTTCTTGCTCTCCTGTATGTATGTTGTTCTGTTCTATGTTGGAGCCTAAATTTCTTTTTCATATCCTCTTTTCATTTTCTATACAACATCTTCAGGTAATTTTCATGAAAGGAGGAAAAAAAAACATTACTTTAAGCCTTTGTCTTAAAAATAATGTCTTAAAAAATGTCCCACACATGAATAAAATTTGCTTGTTAATTGGCATCTAGTTTAAATTAATATGTCCTCAGAAATTTAAATGTATGCTCTTTTCTTCATTGATTTCCTATAGACAGTTATTGTCTGAGAAGCCTGAACTGATGAAATTTTTCTTCTTTAAGGTTAACATGTTACCTCTCTTAGGGGTTTAGGGATTTTCTCTATATCCATATTTCACTAGAATTTGTCTGGACACATCTTGCTTTTTATTTATTGTGTTGGTACTCATCAATTTATTTCAGTATGAAGACTTATTTGTTATTGCCTCCAATTTCTCTATTTTCCCCAGAACTAAATTAGTCCTATGTTGAAATTGCTAAACTGATTCTCCAGGTTTCTTAAACATATATCTCATGTTTTTCATTTGTTTATACTTTAATCTAAGTTTTGGAAGCTTTCTTTGACTTTATTCTCCTGCTACATTAAAAAAAATCTCCAATCCTATTACCCATACCTATGAATTCTTCTTCAAAGTGATGTTTTTATTTTCTGAATATCATATTTTCTTTGTTGTTTTTAGTAGAGATGTTTTAAAAAGGTCTCTCTGTCCCATGAGTCAAATGTATGTCTTCTTAGTTATTCTATGTGGTCATTTGGGATCTTCCGATTTGTGCTGCTTACTTCAAATGACTCATGGTCCTTGATTGTCTATTTATATTGATGAAAAAGCTAGACTGAATAATACACTTAACAGGTATAGCTTCTTCAGTCTTTTTATAAATTGATTTTTACCAACAGGCTTCTTTCCCACATGGAAGGACTGACTGTAAGCTCCAAGGATGTGGAGCCTAGGCAGGGAGTGGGCAGCAAGACTACCTCTATTTGCAAAATGAGAAGGGTTTTATTCAGTGATACCTACTTCCACATCAGGAACCCAAGCTCTCCCTCTAGAAAAAGACTCTTCAAGTTTTTAGACAGCAGTCTTTAAGATATAGTCTTGGCAATAAAGTTTTGTAGGTCGGGGATGTAGGAAGAGAAGAGGTTAGCAACTGGGCTCACTGTTGTAAAGAAAGTTCTTAATGAGTGGATTTCTGTCCACTCTTTTATCTGTACCAGCTCACTAAAGCTGACACCTAGCTTGGACACTTCTACTAAAAGAAGAACAGCCCTGACCACCATTTCAGACTTTTCAAGGTCGGGAAAGTAGGCACTTGGACCCCTTCTCTATCAATATGGTTTATTTCTATATTCCTTCATCTAGAGATGTAAAAAAATCACTAGGGTGCTAACAGTCCTTTCTCACTACTTTCAGTCTGTTAAAAAATTATCCTTATTTTCTTTATTTGATTTTCACTATCACTTCAATAAGATTGGAGAATAAGAAATGGGAAATAAGGATATACAGTTTGCCATCTTGAAAACCTAAAGTTAAATTATATATGTGTATATATACACATATATAATTTAATACACACACACACACACATACACACACACACACACACACACACACACACACACAGTTAATCAGTAGTTAGTCAGTTAGAAACACAGAAACAAGAAGTGGACAATCCAGGGGAGCCTAGGTGGCTCTACCTTTGGCTCAGGTCATGATCTCAGGGTCCTGGGATCAAGCCCCACATCGGTCTCTCCGCTCAGCAGGGAGCCTGCTTCTCCCTCTCCCTCTGCCCCTCCCACCTGCTATGCTCTCTCTCTTAAAAATCTTAAAAAGAGAGAGAGTGAGAGAGAGAGAGAGAGAGAAAGAAAATCCATTACAGCATGGCTTTTCCAAACAATTTAACTAAAATGTTCACTATATATTCCAAGGTTGTTAATGAAGAAGCTTTTAAGGCATTTGGAGATTAACCTCCTACCACCATCCCCTGATTTAAAGATGGCTCTTTGGGGAGGGAGGCAGTCCCACACATAAAATCATTTCTTCTGACTGCCCAGTAAAGTTACAGAAGAGCATATTCCCTGAGAGAGCAGTAAACTCAGTCCCAGAGATTGTTTAGGAAAGCGTCAGGAAAAGTTATTCTTTATTAAATCTAGGATCCACCAGATAAAATGTTTCTTCAACATATATTCATTTGAGACA
Source organism: Mustela nivalis (assembly GCF_964662115.1). Taxonomy (NCBI): domain Eukaryota; kingdom Metazoa; phylum Chordata; class Mammalia; order Carnivora; family Mustelidae; genus Mustela; species Mustela nivalis. The sequence goes on along the minus strand of NC_139022.1, from coordinate 72,601,626 downwards.
CAGACCAGAGTACCATCAACACATGCCATACAGACAGAAAGAGAAAAGAAGTTAAACACAACTGGGCTTCCTCCTCCAGTACCATCATTATCAAAAATTTTATGCCAGAAATTAACCATGATCCAGAGTTTTGATGTAATTCTCCTCAGAAGAAAAAAAAAAAAAAAAGCAAATACTTGATAAATCTCTAAGAATATTTTTTGGCCATTTTGATTCTGTTAAAAAAAGCTGAAGAGTATTTGACAAGAATCTCTATATAACTCTTTGGCCTTTCTTTAAAATGAAGTAGAGGATTTACTCACAGTATAAATTCTGAAACAGTTTCATATACATTCCCGATATGAAATAAGGTGGACAGAATCTAGCTACTATGAAAAATCAGTTAAAGAAAGGGGTTGGGAGTCATGGAGGATGAAATGTCCAAACTTTTCTTCTAACTGGAAAACACACATACGTGAAGACACATACGGTTTCTGGCTCTCTTCACTCACACTATTCTCACGAGTGTTCATATTCTCTAAATGCAACGTAATTTTTAAAGTGACAAAGTCTGGCTCTATGTTTCCCGCAAATAAATTTCTTGAACCCTTTCCATTCTGTCCACATAGTATAACTCAGTGTTCTTGAGAGGGGCAGAGCTGTCAATCTGTGTGATCTCTGTAAGGAAGTCCGAGGAGAGAATGATATAGGGGAAGGTGATGAGTATTTTTTAAATTTTGGGGAATTCTTGTTGGCAAATTTGCTTTTTCCCTTGTAATTACTTCTTTTAGAGATGTGTTATGAATTAAAAATAATAGAATACAGAAAGCTAAGTGCATAACTTACTAAATGCATAAATATTCGAAGAGGTAATTAAAATAAAACAATACTTTAGCCTTAGAATATTGCATGTTTTGGCGACAAATAAAAGTGGATTCATCTGAAATTTTCTAGACCGTGATAGCTAGAATATATTACTGAACAAAGAAGTGTTTCTATAATGAAGTAGCATGCTGCATATAATTAAAGCATTAAAATAGTATACAGACAAAGGCGTTAGGCACAACAAGCTTCATTACATATGATGAAAGATAAAAGAATACATTTGTAAAACCAGATGTCCTAGTAAGTAAAAGTAAAAATAAACGGAAATCTGACCAGTTTATAAATCTATCAATTATATTGGACAGAGTCAAGTAAAATTTTGGCATTCTCATTTTTCTACTTTCATCCAACAATTCACAAAAATAGGTGACCTTAAGGGTTTTACCAATTTACTTCATAACTCTGAAAGCGAACACTGCTCTGATATTTTAAAGAATATTATCTGCACTGAAGGACATTAAAGTGAATACTGGGAAAATAATTTATCCAATTCCCACTAGCAAAACACACAAAAATTCAGCTGTACTCATACATATCTAAATATGTCAGCTTTCTCTCAGAGACATGACCTGAATTATGCTACAAAATAGAATACCTGTGAGATGAAAGAACATTCAGGATGTCAAAACAGAAATACATCAATTACTAAAACATAACGTTAAAGTGCTTCCAGCATATACAAAATACATTTATATTCCATAGTTATGTAGTGAATAGTACTACCTTATTATAAAGTAAGCTTTGCATCTATTTGCCATTTATCCCTCAATTACATGGTAAAATTGGATTGTTAAAAATAGAAGAATACATAAATATAAAAATCTTCGGTTTTATGCCCTGAAACCTTTTATCCTAAGATGCGTAGAAAAACTATTACTTTGAAAAAAATGTATATTTATGATAAATTATCCATTTTCTGTAACAAGGTGTTTATCTTAATTTTTGAAACCTTCAGGTCAAGCCATTCATTCTGTCATTCCATGCTTTTGCATTTCAATTTCATTCTTAGTATCTAAAGTATTGATCTAATAATCATACTCCTCCAAATATCTACAGTCGTTTTATATCCCCCTAAACTCATTTATTACAAAATGCATAAAATGTTCCCCTGTGGTGCCAATAACAAAAGAACAAACAGAACAATAAAAAGAAACAATGTACATTTTTATTGTATTTTAATGATATCCCCCTTGCCTGTATGTGTACAACCAAGTAGAAACATTTTAGCCACGGGCATCTCCAGAGATCTACTTTATGCCATTCTGCAATATAAATTAATGGGTAGCAACTTCCATTAACAAAAAAAGTTAAAAGGCAACTAGCAATCTATCATAAATATACAGTGCATTTATGAGTTAGCTCATCCCAAATCACTGTATGAAAGCCAGAGTACCAACATTGCTACATGTATTTCTCCTAGGGCTGCATAAATTTCTCTGATTGAAGTTTCATATTGTTTCAATAATCATAAGTAGACTACCAATTTGTAGGTAGAAAATGATGTCTTTGGGGTTAGCTAGAAGTAGAAGAAATGACATCCATTTGTTGGTTACTCTTATAAGTTCGAGTTTACATGGGCTCATATGCTTAAGTCTATTTCTTTCTTTCAAAAGTTTTAAATATTTGCTAGTCATTTCTAACCATGGTCTCAAAATTCTTGATCACATACTTCTGTCAGTAAAATTTAGTATTAATATCCCAAAACATGGTACTCACTCTGGGTGAGTTCATCAACAATAATGGTGGAAGTAAAAATATATGCAATGTGTTGATGATTTCAATTTAGAAGGCTAATCTCCTGTTAGATATGATCAGCTTAACACTGCTTTATCTCATGTTTTGTGCTTAGGTCATATTAGGAGAAGCAATGTCAGCTGCCACTTTCCTCTCTTCTTGCATGTGAGTATTTTCTCCAATCTGACATTTCTGTGCATATTTCTTTTCAGGCCAATGTAGGTTTGGTGAGGGTTAATTTAATCAAAAATAGATAACATAAGGAGCCATATGGTGCTGAAAGTATGCTGCTTTGTAGAGCTCCTACTTTTCCCTTGGAACCTCTGCACTAGTGTCCTTCTGACAAACAAATGCAGGGAGGTAACTTATCAATCTATGAGTAAAATTGATACATGTAATTGTTTACAATAAGTATATACAAAAGTAAATTCTCTTATTTTCTTTTCACCTATCAGGGATATGCTTCTAGACAAGAAAACACACTGTAAGAAAAGTGTCCAAGAGCATGGATCTGGGGATTTAACATGGGTCCTATTTGTAAGCATAAAACCATACTCCCCTATTTATGATTCCTAAAACAAGACAATGGTTAATGGAATTTGATTTTTTTTTTATATTTCAATCATTTCAAATATAAAGTATTTCTAACTTAAGGGGAAAAAGCATTTCTTAGGCTAGCTTAAGGATAATTGCTTTTTAAAAAACTGGGTTTGGTATTACTAATGTTATATAGTCAAGCCTATATACTTGGACAGATGCTAAGATCATAGGGTAACTGTAAGGGAACAATTCACCCAAATAAAAAAATGAACACTGGGTGTCCTGATATGTAGTATTTAAAACAAAGAGTTTCCCAGTATTTAAAACAAAACAAAAACACCTTTTACCTAATAGTAGATATTTATGTCTACCTATCCTTGAATCAAATCTTGAATCAGCTTCCATACTTTTCCTGGTTACCTTTAGCCAATAAAAACATCCTTAGCTTACTTTCAGCTAATAAATAAACATTCATTTACATTTTACATATTAAACTAAGTCCGGTCTTGTGGCATATAAAAATCCATGCATATATCCAGTTTGGAAATTTCTTCCCCAGCTTAGGTGTACGACAGCAAGGAAAGGGCAAACCCTTTCTCAACACTCGCAGGTCCTGGGCAAAAGGACAGCTATCTCACATGTCTGAATATTCAAACATTACAAATAAGGTTAATAAATAAAATATATTGTGAAATATATTCTTCTTTCTATATATACAGATATACATATTCCTTACCTTTCTAACAATGTGAAATACTAGTTTGTATTTCAAATTTGCATTTGCAATTGCAATTTGCATTTCAAACTCCCAGATACTTCAGAATTCCATAAAACAATGTGAGGACCCTGGGAAAGATGGCTCTCAACCCACCCTTGTCTATGGATAACCCAGTGCCACCATCCAAGCTCTACCAACCTTGCTCAGTAAACAGCTACCCCATGGCCCAATGCTGAGCTGAAGGGTATGCACACCAGTGACACAGTTCTTCCATGACAGGGCAGATAGGAAGAACAGGCACACTTAGGCCCTTGAGCTAAGCTTGGTGTCATTTGGACATAGTATCCTGGGGTCCTGTGTACCCTGAGCATGGTCTAAAAGGGGAAATCTATCTCCAGGGGAGTAGGCATGTTCCTTTGCTCCCACTGACTTTTTCTTCCATGGTGAGAATTGATGTAAAATAAAGGCCAAAACAAGGTCTCCAAAATGAGGTCCTGGTAGGACCTCCTGGTAGGGTCCAAGGAAAGAACTGAGAGCCAGGATAGTTTCGTTTTGTTTTGTTTTCTCATTCCAAGACATGTTCAACTCTCTTGTTGTATTTTGACCTCTCCAGGGTCAGAGCAGATGAAAGTCTTCTTGATGGTCAGGTTGAAAGGTGACGTTGGTGACTATTAGATGTGCTGAATGTACAATTGTGGGTTCTTTCTCTCCTAGGGCAATTCTGTGGGTTTTCTGAAGACACCTGGTTTCTGGGAATTCCTTACCTCCAGCCACCTTCTCTGATGGGTCACTATGCTTTGCCTCCTGGTTCCCTGTAGACCACCACTCTGGCGAGTCAGGGAGCTTCCCTGGACTTTCCCCTTGGGCTCCATCTCTCCTAGGATAACATAGCCACTTTGTTTTGAGATGTTCATATCAAGCCCACAGGAAAGCCACACAATCTTTCCCTGCCATATTCTGAAAGTGTAGTCTGTTGCTTCAGTCACAGCCTCTTGACTTTGGACATCCCCAGGCATGTGTTAAGGCACAAGTGTGTATGTAATTGCATACCAGAAGTCACTACAAATTATAAAGGAAAACTTAGTGTTCTCTTTCTGATCTCCCATAGTTTCTCTTTTCTTTATCAGTAATAACGTATTTAATATAGATCATGTTTAAAAAAATTTTTTTTAAGATTTTTATTTATTTTTTTGACAGAGAGGAAGTGAAAGATCACAAGCAGGCAGGCAGGGGGGGGGGAGGGGGAAGCAGGCTCCCTGCTGAGCAGAGAGCCCGATGCAGGGCTCAATCCCAGAACCCTGAGATCATGACCTGAGCCGAAGGCAAGGCTTAAGCCACTGAGCCACCCAGGTGCCCCTAGATCATGTTTTTAAAAAGGTAATATTTAAGGAAACAAGATATCTGCTTTTAAATTTACTAAGGCTCTTGAATTTTGTACTTGAGAAATCTTTAAAATAAAAGTTGGGCAAGAAATTTGAACCTCAAAGAGGGACTCTACTTTCAAATGACAAAACAAAATCATGTCCCAAATCTCTGGAAACAGAAAGTGACCAGGAGGTTCATTTTAAATATATTCTCCGAACCATTTGAGAATGGCAGGTCATAAACTACAGCAGAAAGATAGCTGGCAATAAACATTTTTCTTCAATTGCTCTGAAAGGGAAAGAAAAAGACTATGTTCTCATTCTCAGATAAAAATGTTCTTTACACCCATATAACTCTATACTCAAGAAACTGAAATAAGTTATATTTCTTATGAGTTTAAAATATCAATTAAAAAAATAAAGCCAATTACAAGTTAAACTATTTCAAAGAAATAAGGCAATTTCACATTTGTTTAATTTTTGATATATGTCTATCAGTGAAAAAATATACCCAATACCTTAGATGAATTCATAACTTTAAAAAAGCAGTTGATAGTCCCAGAACTTACCTAAGTAGACTGAAAAGATTAACCAGAGATAATAACCAGCCATCCTGAGTCAACTCAACTACATAGTTTTGGTAATGTTGGCAGTAATGTATTAACATCATCTTTTATAGAGAGAAAAGTGCACATGGTGACTTTCAGCAAAAAACAAACAAAAAATAGCAATAACAACAAAAACAAAGCAACAACGAAAATTAAAATCCATGTGCATAGACTTGCAGGTATACAATGAACTTCATCCTAAACAAAGACAAAGAAAATGATTCTGAAAAATGCTAGCTGTATTGTCACTAAAATAATATCTTTTCAACTTCTAAGTGGACTCCATTGGTTACACTGTTCAAATATGGTGAGTCATTTATAAATGGCTCCACAGAAATTTGGAGAAATTTCCTAGCCTTTAAAAAAGCTAACTTGGACCTTTGGAGCTGGCCATCAGGGATTTATCTTTACTGTTGTACACACTGTACTGTGTTTGCTGTTCTCACTATATATGCAGAGCCAATCAAGAAGAATTTGGAATAATTATTTATTTTTAAGATATACCCTGATTTTCCCTAAAAGCAGTAGAGACAGCTTTCAACAAAATCCCTACATATTAAGAAAGGTAATAAAAATAGCTATCTGAAACCATATAGTGTCATGGGAATGACAGGGTCCTAGGATAGAATACTTACTGATTTGTCTATCCAGACAAGCAAAATCGCTTCTGTAGTTCTCAGTGAAATGAGTTCTCAATGAAAACATTGAGCATCTTTGTTCCTCAGAGAAAAGAAACGTGTACTTCCCTGAATTTAAATAAATTGTACCAATAATACACCGATAATAGGTATCTTGTCATTCATTCAACAAATATTTACTGTAAGCCTACTAGGTGACAAGCACCTTGCAAGATATAAGGGATAAATTGGTATGTAAAATAAGCACATAACTCTACCAAATAAGGACAAGTAACCCTAACAGGTCTAGTATAAGAGACAAGACAATTGCAATTATTTCCATGGCAATTCACCATGGTTTTCTCTAGGTTTCTATTTGGGTGGTCAAACCACAAGCTGAGCTCCTACTAGTTATTCATTTATCAATTATATTTTGAGTACATGCTATATGCAAGGCACAGTTCAGGGTTATAATCAGGAATCAAGAATGACTCAGGTGGAAATTGACTTTAAGCTACTTGGGGTAATGAGAAATACACAAATAAATACAAAGTAAGATAGACAGAATGGAAAAATATGTGTCAATCAAGGTCAAATTAGTGGGGACTTTCTTGCTGGAAGGAGTGGAAATTGTGGAAATGTTCCTAGAGGATCTTTTCCTGGTATTTCAGATGAACCATAAGGAAAAGGGCTCCCTAACAAGGAAAGCACATCAGCAAAGGCAGCACAATGGGCAATCAAGAAAGAGGTAGGAGGAAGAGCAAGTGGCTAAGTTGGGCAAAGCATCTGGTATACAAAAGGGAATATGGGACTACAGTAGGGAAGGAAGTTAGGTCAGGGCTAGGTTCGACAAGTGATAATGTTCAGCTTATGGAGTTGGTGGCCCTGTGTCTCTTACTATGCAAAGGCTAACAACGAAGACATACAGCTAGACTTTTGCCTTTAAGGACCTTATAATCTAATATGTATATGGCAAAGCAAATGTAAGATCCTTGCAGTTAATTATTCTCATGTACCTTTCATCTACCAGATGACGTACAGTTTTCTAAAGACAGCAACAACACAACTGGCACTCATCTGGGAAGGGCATATTCAGATGAGACATCTGATCTGTGACATAACCATCTTTTCCTGTGCCTACCTCGTATGTGTGACTACAGTTTCTCAGGACACATTTCTCCCAGAAGGGTAACTCTTGTGCTGCAGTCTTCTCTAAGTACCACTGGCTCCTGTCCTACAATATTACTCTTGAAGGATTCACTGCCTTGGCTGTGAGAATGTAGCCTACAGAGGACCTCAGCTCAACCTAAAGAGATGTACCATGAAAGCATACACAAGTGGGGAACAGCAGCAGACAATGGGCTGAGATGGTAAGAGCGTATATGGAGAAAAGTGACTCGAAGAAAAACAGTGTGCTGACTGCAAAGCACAAACCCTATGGCACAGAGTCTAGAAACGAAAGTGGCAAATGGCTCTCTTGAAGGAAAGCATTTCTCACCACTCCTTCATATCTCAGACAAAGGAAGTCACCACAGCAGGGCAACACTAACATAATCACTATTTCTGGGGAGAATTTCGAGTCGTGGGTGGACTTTATTCCTTGTGTGTATAGGCATGAAAACGAGTCTATGAGAAGATGCAAAGGATCCTTGAATTGATGTTCAACCTCACACCACTTGCCACATCCATATTCACCATTCAGTTGACTGTAACTCCTGCACAGTCCCATGGCTCTACCTTACTTAGTTTTCATCTATCCTCTCTTCTTTGTCTAAAGATGACTCTTCATCTGTGCTTTCAATGCTATTCCCACTCTCCCATTCCCATCTTTTCCAGGTAATTGAGTTAAACAATACTAAACAAGTTCTTAAAATCATCTAATGATTGTGTTTCTATCACTCTTTATATACTGCCAGCTTGCCAGAGCTTTCAATAAGTTAATAAACACTGGCAATCTCCAAAAGGAGGAAAAAATGTACGGTGTTCCCAAAATTGTTTGGCCACAGGACTTTTGTCAAATGAAGCAGTGTTTTTCTCCATATTAATTTCATCAGCTATTGAAGTCATACACTGTTTTGTACAGCTTCTTGGTTTTTTGTCTTCCACAGAGCCCAACATCATGGAAGACATGTTATTAGCAGATGATACATTGATGGCAGATTGGTTAACAGATTAAAGTTTCAGTTACTCACTTATTTATTTAGCAATATTTATTAAGCATCTACTATGAACTTTCTAGGTATTGAAAAAGAGGAAAAAGTAAACAAATAAGTCCTTACTCTTAGGAAGCTTACTTTTTAGAGGCAGGAAAAACACTAAAAAATAAATACATAACATGTCAGGTGGTGAGGAGTGCTAAAAAAAAAAATTTAAAAAATAAAGGAGAATAAGAGAAGCAGAGATTACAGAGAAGGTAGAGGAAGGTTTTACAGAATGGCATTTTATTCAAGTCAGGTGGAGAAGAGCACTCTGAGAATTATCACTTGTGCAAATATCTAGTAAGAAAGGGAGCAAGCCTGATTGCTATCTAGGAAAGAGAGGCTTGGTGAACACAAAAGCAAAGGCCCCACACTGGAAGCAGGTTTGCTAGGTTTGCAGATGGCAAGGAAAATGGTGTGACCAAAGTGGAATCAGCGTGATGGAACATGCATGGTTGGAGAGAAGGTCAGAGATGGCCAGTCTCTTGGTTGCTCTACAATTTTGGATTCTACTCCAAGGGAACTAGGAAACCACAGGTGGGTGGGGTGAGGGTGGGGTTGTACAGATTTGCCCTAATATGAGTTGTGTTTTTAAATGATCACCTTGGCTATTGTTTTCAAAATGGCCTAAAGACAATGTAGAGATAGCACAGTTATTTGAGTATGTCATTACGGGTAATGGTGCATTAGTGACACAGTGAAAGTATAAGAATCAGAATCAGAATCAGAATTATGTTTTTTAAGTAATTACAGAGAATACAGGAGACACGGGGTATAGGTAACTCCTCTACAGCATTTCATTGGAAAGGAGACATCTGGAGCAACAGTATTAACATGTTTTCATTCTCTCTTCTCTTTTTCCAGTCTCCCCTTCCTTGTTCCTCCATCTCACCCCCACTTTTAAGAAGACATGCAGTCTTGATTACAAGACTTCAATTCTAAACTGAGACATCTAGTGTTCCCATCCTCTCAGGGGCAAAATTAGCTCAGATAAAATCAGTATTTATTTTAGCTTTCAGTCTCAATTTCTTTTACCATAATTAAAGAAAAAGTATCTTGAAAATCAATCATGTTTATGAATGTATAGAATTTTTAATTGTATGTAATACTGCATATATTAAATTGCCTGGATATCATCAATATGGACTTAAAAGTAGGCAAATTGACCAGTTATTTCTGTTTCACACATAAGGAAAACAAGGCTTAGCATAATCATTAGTTCAAGTTGATATGACTTGTTAATGGCATACAGTTTGGGCCTCTTCTACAGTGAAGTTCTCAACCTGCTTCATGTCTTCTTTATTTAAATAAACTATACTCATTTTATTTAGAAAGATCAAGAAACAATTCCTTTACTTATCACTAAAAGAACTTTTTTTCATATGGCAGAGGGGAAGAATTCATATTTAGAATTGTTCCACTTTAAGATGTATATTTTTTAAAAAAATTAGTTAATTAATTTTCAACATAATAGTATTCATTGTTTTTGCACCACACCCAGTGCTCCATGCAATCCATGCCCTCTCTAATAACCACCACCTGGCTCCCCAAGCCTCCCACCCCACCCCGCCCCTTCAAAACCCTCAGATTGTTTTTCAGAGTCCATAGTATCTCATGGTTCACCTCCCCTTCCAATTTCCCCCAACTCCCTTCTCCTCTCTAACTCCCCTGTCCTCCATGCTATTTGTTGTGCTCCACAAATAAGTGAAACCCTATGATAATTGACTCTCTCTGCTTGACTTATTTCACTCAGCATAATCTCTTCCAGTCCCGTCCATGCTTATAAAATGATTAAAACTTCCCGAATATCTAAGGATAATTTATTTCCAAAACATATATTGCCTTACTTTTTCTAAACTTATAGGCTATGGCATGATTTCAAAATCATTTAGGAATTATGAGAGCAAAATCAATCAAGACACATTTTAAAGGCTGATGTTAGTAAATATCCACTCAATGTAATTGTTATTTCCGGATTTCCCAATGATGTCCTCTTTTTCAAAACCATTATTGTACATTAGTATATAATTATATTAGTGATAATTTACATATCACTTCTATTCCCTTTTCTTTAAAATATACTAAATATACTGTATTTTACTGTTATGAATTAGCTAATATGAAAGATAAAGCAATATATAATATATCTAAAGACAACCAATCTTATGGGTCCTTTAAAAATAACAAAATTTGAAAATTTAATACCTTAAGTAATGTCATATACATTAAAGGCATTGATTATATATGTATTTGTGTTTGTATTACACATCTTTTAAATCTTTAAAAGTTTAGAGTCTACGCTAATGATGCTGTTAAAAACTAGAAACAAATGTGAATAACAAGGCATACTAAAAATTGTAACGTCTTATAATTTTTTTGAAGATTTGTTTATTTGAGGCGGGAGGGGCAGAGGGAGATGGAGACAGATAATCTCCAACAGACTCCCCACTGAATGTGGAGCCCCATGTGGGGTTCATTCTCAAGACCCATGAGATCATGACCTGAGTGAAAACCAAGAGTCAGATGCTCAACCAACTGAGCCACCTAGGAGCTCAAAATTATTACAATGTATTATACTGCCCTAGTCTATGGCAAAGGTAAGAAAGGTTATGATGTATCTGAACAATTCATTAGCAAAAAACAAATATTTACGATCCCAGTGGAATCCACTCCAAACTATTTTCTGAATCTGAATACTGTTCAGCTCTTCCCAAGTCCCCAGGACCAGCTTGGTCCTAGTCGTCGTCTCCTAAACCAGCTGGTCTCAGATGTTCCACTCCTGCCTCCAACACAGTCGGAGGCACTCTCCAAACAGAAGTCAGTTTGTGTACTCCCTCCTGCTCTTTACCCTTCAAAGGTGTCCTTCCACATTACAATCAGATAAAAAGTTCTCCCTATGGCTTATAAGACCTTCCATGATCTTTTCCACCGCTCTCCTCAATATTCACCATACTCCCAACCACACAGCCCTCTTACGACTCTAGCATTTGCTATTTCCTCTCTTGGTTTGCCTAGCCCCCTAACTTCATTTACCATCTATGCTCAAATGTCAATTGCTGGGAGAAAACTTTCTTGGCCATGCCTGCAAGAGCACACAAACACCTGTGCCCTTTGTCTTTACCCTTATAATATACGTCAATACTTGGCATAGTATAACATTATATTATCTTTTTTAATTGAGATTTTTTGTTGAGATAATTGTAGATTCAAATGCATTTGTAAAAATAAATACAAAGAAATCCCATGTACACTTTGCCTAGCTCCTCTCCATGGTTAACATTTTGCAAAACTATAATATAAAAGCACAACTAAAATACTGACATTACTACATCAATCTTACTCAGATTTCTCCAATTTTACTTCTATGCATTTGTATAAATGTAAGTAAGTCTATACAATTTTATCACATATGTAGGTTTGCTCATCTATCATCCCAGTCAATATACGAAATAGTTCCAACACAATAAAGGTATCATATATCCTCTTTTAACTACATTCAGCTACCTCTCTTCTCCTCTAACACTTGAAAACTACTAATGTGTCCTCTATTTCTAAAATCTTGTCACTTCAAAAAGTTAACATAATTAGAATCATCTTGTATGTATTCTATTGGGATTGGCATTTTTTTTTCACCCAGATGAATTTCCTGAAAACTTATCTAAGTTATTGTTTGTATCAACAGTTCCTTCCTTTTCATTAATGAGTGGTAAGTATGCCATGGTATGTATATACAACTGTTTACTTAACCATTCATCTGGGCATCTGGGCTGATTCTGTTTTTGGCTATTACCAACAAAGCGGCTAAGAACGTGCACATATAGATTCTGGTGTGAACTTAAGTTTTAATTTCTCTGGGATAAATGCCCGAGAGGATGATTGCTGGGCCATATGGTAAATGCATGCATCATAGTTTTTATTACCCATTTCCCCATTACGATAGAAGTCCTATGATACCAGGGACTTGGTTATTTTGGATCAGTGCTGTATCCCAGTGTCCAGAACATACTTGGCACAGAACAAGGAGTTAACATATATCTGTTGGCTGAGTAGACTTCAGAGCCTTATGGAGCCAATGTGCACAGATGCTTTTGCTTTTATAACTGATTAAAATGAAATGAGTCTGCAAAAAGTCTCCCTGGGAAAAATGATTGAGACGAGAGTAAGAGAGGTGTGGCCCCTGAGGTGTCAGTTTGAGCCCTAAATGGAAGAGCAGTTAGGCTGGGCAGCTGTGTGTATAAAGCCCCAGGGAACACATCAGTTGCCTGGATGGCCACCAGCAGAAGACAGAGCTGCCTACTGCTTAGCAGTATTTTCAAGATGGGACCAGCTGCAGAGTCAGGGAGCTTGTATTCTTTCCTAAGCACATGTTGGCACCCTGGCAAAATAGTAAGTAAGCTCCAAAAAAAAAAAAAAAAAAACGTGTCAAATGTGTAAATAAATAAATTACTTAGTCACAGGATTGGGTTAAGTTTTCAAGAGAGAACGAGGCTTTACACACGCCACTGGGGTAGACAATGGTAGTTCAGAGAACAGAAATTTGGAAATCAATGTTAAGAGCATAAGCTGGGAAGCTTGGGAAATTCGGACTACATGCAAAAAAAATTTATTATTTTTTTAAATTGTATTTGTGGAACTACCTCTATTCCTGGAGATCCTTTTATATAATCATGAGTCAATCAGTTCTGGGAGGTCAGGTCTATTAGTATAAATACACCACTTTCATGAGTATAACCTTCTGGCAAAATTTGTTTAATGTGTTTTTGTCCAAAGTTTGTTTTCCTGACAATCAAATTTCTTTTAATAAGTAACAGAAAAAAAAAAGAAGGTTTAAGTGTTATTAAAAGTAGCAATTTTTAAATATTTTGAGTTTGAATATGTGTGTATCTTATAGCAAAAATCACAAACTGTGTCCATATTTGAATAGTGTAAATGTCCATTGTATATATATATCTCCCAGGACAGTGCTCTTTGTAAGGCTCCTCAAAAGGGTGAAAACACCAAAATTAAAATGCCTTGGAACTCTGAAAGATTAAGGGATAACATATTTTAAGAACAGTGACCTAATACCTTTCTCTGGCCTAATTCTTTCAATAAGTTCTTGCTGTAAATGGTTGAAAATAACAAAATTCAGGGGTACCTGGGTGGCTCAGTGGGTTAAAGCCTCTGTCTTCAGCTCAGGTCATGATCCCAGGGTCCTGGGATCAAGCCCCGCATCGGCTCTCTGCTTGGCGGGGAGCCTGCTTCCCCCTCTTTCTCTGCCTGTCTCTCTGCCTACTTGTGATCTCTGTCTGTCAAATAAATAAACAAACAAACCAAAAAAAAATAACAAAATTCAATAAGGTTGCATGATTGTACATTTAATGTGGGATTATGGTTGTGTATCCCAAACTCGGTTTAAGTATTTCTCTGCTTAGATTTTTAAGGCATAGTAATTCCTCATGGTATGGTTCTAGAACACTGATTCCCAGCCTTGGTTGCACATTAGAATCATCTGGGGAGATTTAAAACTCCTAATGCCTAGCCCATACCCCAGACCAATTAAATCACAGTCTCTGGGGTGAGAGCTAGGCATCAGTATTTTTCATAGGTCCCCAAGTGATTGTAATGTGCAGCCACGGTTGAGAATCAGTGTTCTAGAATCATCTGCATTAGTTTCACTAGCATACTTAATAAGAGTCAGATCTGGGTCCACAATTATATGGATTAAATTGGAATACCTATAGATGAGCAAAAGAAATCTGAATATTTATCTGTACTCCCCGATGCATACTAAGTTTGAGAACCTCTGGCTTCTAGAATTAAGGTGGCTAACACTGACCTGTAAAGTCATCGGTGAGTAGGACAATTTGAAATTTCAACCCACAGTCAGAAAATCTTTTGGGGTTGGGAGATAAGTTTATTCTGGAAATCTGATTAGAGTTCTGTATTTAGCTAGTGTAGCTACATAGTTTGCAGGTGTCAGTAGTAACTTCAGGTAAAGGTTCCAAACAGTTTTCAAATAAATACTTTATTAGGGGAAACTGATCTTCCCATGGAAAGCTAAAATAAAGAGGCCATGCAGCTAAAACTAGAAAGAGTAATTTTTAAAAATAATAATAACTTATAAGAATTAAAGATGTTAAGAGAGGAATTCTTATAGAAAAGCATAGAGTTGCAATTGAGCTTCCCCTTGCCCACCACTCACTTTTTTCTTTAAAAAAAAACTATAATTAAAATATTTTCAAAGGAAGGGAAAAAATAAAGACCAACAGGAATCCCCATTATGTTTAAAAATATTAGCCCAGTAAGGATAGTTAACCCCTTAAAATATGTAAAGTATGTTCTCAAACCTCTCATCTGATCCTGACAAATAACCTGTTTAGATCAGCTCTCCTTCCTTGAAAAATAAGAATGAAGAAAATTTGTGCTTAACAGGAATTGAAGGTTGGGAGCTGCGCATGCATAGGGAAGAATGGTCAGAATGCTCTGAGTGGTAATGTGGACAAGGAGTTCTGGGAACGAAGATACTATACTTTCCTGAGGCATTAGATTTGTTCCTAGGCAACAAATAAAATATGATTACTTCCAGCCAGCCCAAAATGCAGCTCCCAGAATAAAATTGCATATATAAAAATATCTTCCAAAAGTCTAACCTTTAAACAATTTTGGTGCTCAATTCATCCTATAATTTACATACACACACATATACACATGCGCATATATATATATATGCACACACACATATATATGTCTATGTGTGTGTTTGACATTATTGTGTGGTATTTTAAGAACATGTATAATTTGGTAATTCCATATAAAAATTAATATGAATCATTATTAGTTTTATAAAATTATAACCTCTGCTAATTTCATGATCAAAAATGCACATGTAATGGCTAAAATCCAAAACCCTGAAAGTAAAAACAAATGCTGGTGAGGATATGGAACAACTGGGACTCATCCATTGCTGGTAAGTATGCAAAATGGTAGAACCACTGTGGAAGGCAGTTTGAAGCTTCTTACTCTCAAGCATCCTTTTACCAAATGATCCAGCAATTGCACTTCTAGGTTATCTACTCAAGTGAGTTGAAAACTATGTCACGCAGGACAAGAGAAAAACCTGCACATGAACGTTTATAGCAGTATTACTCATAACTGCCAAAAAAACTGGAAACAACCAAGGTATTCTTCAATAGGTGAATGAATAAGCAAACTTGATACATCCATAAATTGGAATATCATTCAGTTTTTTTAAGCTATCAAGATACAAAATGAGGGGGAGGAGTCAAGATGGCGGAGAAGTAGCAAGCTGAGACTGCTTCAGCTAGCCGGAGATCAGCTAAATAGCTTATCTAAAGATTGCAAACACCTGAAAATCCATCGGCAGATCGAAGAGAAGAAGAACAGCAATTCTGGAAACAGAAAAACAACCACTTTCTGAAAGGTAGGACCGCCGGAGAAGTGAATCCAAAGCGACGGGAAGATAGACCCCGGGGGGCGGGGCCGGCTCCCGGCAAGCGGCGGAGCAACCGCACACAAAATCAGGACTTTTAAAAGTCTGTTCCGCTGAGGGACATCACTCCAGAGGCTAAACCGGGGCGAAGCCCACGCGGGGTCAGCGTGGCCTCAGGTCCCGCAGGGTCACAGAAGGATCGGGGGTGTCTGAGTGTCGCAGAGCTTGCGGGTATTGGAACGGGAAAGCCGGCTGCAGAGACAGAGCCGACAGTAAGCTCACAGCTCGGTGTTACCTTGAAACGGTTGCAGGCTCGGTGAGCTCGGAGCGCGGCCGGAGGTCAGGCAGACAGGAGTGACTGGGCGCTGTTCTCTGAGGGCGCACTGAGGAGTGGGGCCCTGGGCTCTCGGCTCCTCCGGGCCGGAGACTAGGGGGCCGCCATTTGTATTCCCGTCCTCCGGAACTCTACGGAACGCGCTCAGGGAACAAAAGCTCCTGAAAGCAAACCCGAGCAGATTACTCACCCCGGCCCCGGGTAAGGGCGGTGTAATTCCGCCTGGGGCAAAGACACTTGAGAATCACTACAACAGGCCCCTCCCCCAGAAGATCAACAAGAAATCCAGCCTACACAAAGTTCACCTACCAAGGAGTGCGGTTTCAATACCAAGGAGAGCAGCAGAATTCCAGAGGAGGAGAAAGCCAAGCACGGAACTCATGGCTTTTTTCCTGTGATTTTTTTAGTCTTGCAGTTAATTTAATTTTTTCTTTTTCATTTTTTTTTTTTTTCTTCTCGCCTTCGGGTAAAATTTTTTTTTTTTTAACTGTTACCTTTTTCTTTTTTAACGATTTTTTACTAGTTTATCTAATATATATATCTAATATATATATATTTTTTCTTTTTTACATTTTTCTCAAGTGTTTTCTTTTTTTAAAAAAATTTTTTTCTTTTCTTTTTTTTTTTCTTTTCTTTGTTCTTTTTTTTTTCCTTTCTTCCTTTTTGAACCTCTTTTTATCCCCTTTCTCCCCACTCACGATTTTTGGATCTCTTCTAATTTGGTTAAAGCATATTTTCCTGGGGTTGTTGCCACCCTTTTAGTATTTTACTTGCCCCTTCATTTACTCTTATCTGGCCAAAATGACAAGATGTAAAAATTCAACGCAAAAAAAAAGAACAAGAGGCAGTACCGAAGGCTAGGGACCTAATCAATACAGACATCGGTAATATGTCAGATCTAGAGTTCAGAATGACAATTCTCAAGGTTCTAGCCGGGCTCGAAAAAGGCATGGAAGATATTAGAGAAACCCTCTCGAGAGATATAAAAGCCCTTTCTGGAGAAATAAAAGAACTAAAATCTAACCAAGTTGAAATAAAAAAAGCTATTAATGAGGTGCAATCAAAAATGGAGGCTCTAACTGCTAGGATAAATGAGGCAGAAGAAAGAATTAGTGATATAGAAGACCAAATGACAGAGAATAAAGAAGCTGAGCAAAAGAGGGACAAACAGCTACTGGACCACGAGGGGAGAATTCGAGAGATAAGTGACACCATAAGACGAAACAACATTAGAATAATTGGGATTCCAGAAGAAGAAGAAAGAGAGAGGGGAGCAGAAGGTATACTGGAGAGAATTATTGGGGAGAATTTCCCCAATATGGCAAAGGGAACGAACATCAAAATTCAGGAGGTTCAGAGAACGCCCCTCAAAATCAATAAGAATAGGCCCACACCCCGTCACCTAATAGTAAAATTTACAAGTCTCAGTGACAAAGAAAATCCTGAAAGCAGCCCAGGAAAAGAAATCTGTAACATACAATGGTAAAAATATTAGATTGGCAGCTGACTTATCCACAGAGACCTGGCAGGCCAGAAAGAGCTGGCATGATATTTTTAGAGCACTAAACGAGAAAAACATGCAGCCCAGAATACTATATCCAGCTAGGCTATCATTGAAAATAGAAGGAGAGATTAAAAGCTTCCAGGACAAACAGCAACTGAAAGAATTTGCAAATACCAAACCAGCTCTACAGGAAATATTGAAAGGGGTCCTCTAAGCAAAGAGAGAGCCTACAAGTGGTAGATCAGAAAGGAACAGAGACCCTATACAGTAACAGTCACCTTACAGGCAATACAATGGCACTAAATTCATATCTCTCAATAGTTACCCTGAATGTGAATGGGCTAAATGCCCCTGTCAAAAGACACAAGGTATCAGAATGGATAAAAAAACAAAACCCATCTATATGTTGCCTCCAAGAAACTCATTTTAAGCCCGAAGACACCTCCAGATTTAAAGTGAGGGGGTGGAAAAGAATTTACCATGCTAATGGACATCAGAAGAAAGCAGGAGTGGCAATCCTTATATCAGATCAATTCGATTTTAAGCCAAAGACTATAATAAGAGATGAGGAAGGACACTATATCATACTCAAAGGGTCTGTCCAACAAGAAGATTTAACAATTTTAAATATCTATGCCCCCAACGTGGGAGCAGCCAACTATATAAACCAATTAATAATAAAATCAAAGAAACACATCAACAATAATACAATAATAGTAGGGGACTTTAACACTCCCCTCACTGAAATGGACAGGTCATCCAAGCAAAAGATCAGCAAGGAAATAAAGGCCTTAAACGACACACTGGACCAGATGGACATCACAGATATATTCAGAACATTTCATTCCAAAGCAACAGAATACACATTCTTCTCTAGTGCACATGGAACATTCTCCAGAATAGATCACATCCTCGGTCCTAAATCAGGACTCAACCTGTATCAAAAGATTGGGATCAAAAGCTTTTGCACAGCAAAGGAAACAGTTAACAAAATCAAAAGACAACTGACAGAATGGGAGAAGATATTTGCAAACGACATATCAGATAAAGGACTAGTGTCCAGAATCTATAAAGAACTTAGCAAACTCAACACCCAAAGAACAAATAATCCAATCAAGAAATGGGCAGAGGACATGAACAGACATTTCTGCAAAGAAGACATCCAGATGGCCAACAGACACATGAAAAAGTGCTCCATATCACTCGGCATCAGGGAAATACAAATCAAAACCACAATGAGATATCACCTCACACCAGTCAGAATGGCTAAAATCAACAAGTCAGGAAATGACAGATGCTGGCGAGGATGTGGAGAAAGGGGAACCCTCCTACATTGTTGGTGGGAATGCAAGCTGGTGCAGCCACTCTGGAAAACAGCATGGAGGTTCCTCAGAATGTTGAAAATAGAACTGCCCTATGACCCAGCAATTGCACTATTGGGTATTTACCCTAAAGATACAAACGTAGTGATCCAAAGGGGCACATGCACCCGAATGTTTATAGCAGCAATGTCCACAATAGCCAAACTATGGAAAGAACCTAGATGTCCATCAACAGATGAATGGATCACGAAGATGTGGTATATATACACAATGGAATACTATGCAGCCATCAAAAGAAATGAAATCTTGCCATTTGCGACAACATGGATGGAACTAGAGCGAATCATGCTTAGCGAAATAAGTCAAGCAGAGAAAGACAACTATCATATGATCTCCCTGATATGAGGAAGTGGTGATGCAACATGGAGGCTTAAGTGGGTAGGAGAAGAATAAAAGAAACAAGATGGGATTGGGAGGGAGACAAACCATAAGTGACTCTTAATCTCACAAAACAAACTGAGGGTTGCTGGGGGGAGGGGGTTTGGGAGAAGAGGGTGGGATTATGGACATTGGGGAGGGTATGTGCTTTGGTGAGTGCTGTGAAGTGTGTAAACCTGGTGATTCACAGACCTGTACCCCTGGGGATAAAAATATATGTTTATAAAAAATAAAAAATTAAAAAAAAAAAAGATACAAAATGACATGGAGGAACCTTAAATATATATTGCGAAGTGAAAGAAGTTAGTCTGAAAGGGGTACGTACTATATTATTCTAGCCACATACACTCTAGGATTCTAACTACATGACATTTTGGGAAAGGAAAACTGCAGAGATAATAAAAAAAAAAAAAATCAGTGGTTGCCAGGGATTTGGCTAGGGAAGAAGGGATGACTAGGCAGAGCATAGATTTTTAGGTCAGTGAAACTATTTATGAGGCTATGGTAGATACATGATATTATGTATTTTTAAAATCCATAGAGCTATACAATACAAAAAGTGGATCCTAATATAAACTATGGACGTTAGATAAAAATGATGTATCAATATCATTTTATCAATTGTAACAAATATACCATATTAATGGAATGTTAATAATAGAATAAACTAGGCAGGGAGGTGGAGGGATAAACGGGAACTCCCTGCTTAATTTCTCTGTAAACCTAGAAGTATTCTAAAAACGAAAATCTATTAATTAAAAAAATATCATGTGTAGATAATATAAATGCTGGCACTGGAAACATTTTTTTTCCTAATCTGTAACATATTGACAAAATAGTTGTTAAAGTAAATCTATTAATTATGTATTTATCACTCCTATATCATGAAACTTAAAAATTCTTTAGTTAGCTATATTCCCAAAGATACTTAATTCACATTCTGCCACACAGAACTAAATTAATATCCCCCCAATATATGGATGCCTGAAGAATTTTTCTCACTCCTTTTTCCAAATGAAATGTTCATATTATATTGGTACATTTCTCAGTTTCATTGATTTTCAATATAGTTTTGATTTGCAAAAGCGATAAATATTTTGCCTATAACATAGTTATGTAACTACAAGCTGATTACTTTCAGCTACTGAAAGCCTTGTGCAGTACTTCTCAAACTTCAATATGTGTGTGGGAGTCTACTGGGGATCATTTAAAAAAAAAAAAACAAAAACAAAAGCTAGTTCTGATTTAGCTGATGTGAGGTAGTCCTGATAAAATACATTTCTAACAAGCTTCCAGCCAAGGTTGATGTATGACCTCTCACTTTGAGCAGCAAGGTTCTCGAGCACATTTGGGCCATGAGAATATTACCACTGTGAAATAATTAACCCAAATATCTAGCAGTTCTTACAAGGAATTAAAGAGCTGTTTAAAAAAGAGAGTGAGCGAGCTGCTTTTTTGTTTCTCCTACTTAAAAAAGCTTTCGGGGCTCCCAGAACTTCTAAATCTGTTTTCCCAATATATAATTCTTTTCAATTTCATCCATAAAGGGAATGGCTTGATAACCTTTGTACAGTCTGCAAGCTACCCATTTAGCTATAACACTCTCCTAGCTTGTATGAACCAAAGACCATCCATCTCTAGTTCAATTCCTCAATTTGTATGTCTTCAATCACAGAAAGGTCAAACAACTGGCTCAAGGTCATTTAACCAATAACTGTAAAGGTCAGGTCTAAATCCAGGTCTCTGATTTTAAACCCAGTCCTTTTCCCTCCATTCTCTGTTTCTGATAATGATCCACTTCAGAGAATAGGGACTAGCTTGCTGAGAACACAAAATCCCAGTTCTGCATTGAATCTCTCAGCCTCAGGCTTCCCAGGGCAATTCCTAACATGGATTTAAAGCCTTGTGGGGAACCAGGTGCAATAAGGGAGAGAATTATTTTGTGCTTCAAAATAAGCCTTGAAATTCAACAAAATTACGTGAATTAATGAGCTTATTTGAATATGGTGTAAGGTATGAAAGAAAAGACTTGGATGTTCCACTATGGAGAGGGTGGCCAAGAATGGTTTGTTCTATTTCTTCAAACCTGACGGTTCTCTTGAAAGCATTCATAGCTAACCTCGTGTGGGAGTAAGAGGTGGACAGACACCTCCCCAGGACCTTGGCCAGAGCAAACGCCCTTATACTAGAATTATCAAATGGTAACTAAATGTCTTCAGTGGGATTTCTAAACTATTAAAGATAATAGAAACTAAATGTTTCTTCACAATATAAAGAAAACAGGGCTGAGAGATGTGAAAATAATATTGTGCGATTGTACAGATATTATTAGTTGGAACTTAGATTTGGAGTTTCTCGACCTCTGGTTTAAGGACTATCCCTAACTTCACACTGACAACAGCAGTAGTTAGGATTGTACAGAGCTAGTCAATAGGAAATATTTAAGTGATACTAGTGTCTACACATGCTGTCTAAATATTGTCCTAAGGATTTCTAACGGTATGAACCTGTGTACACCCTTACTCTCTCCCTCCTAGAGCCCTGCCGCATAGGCAAGAAAAAGTTAGGATAATGGGACCTTGGGAAAAATTCCTGCTTCAGAACTTTGGACAGCATCCCACTATGAAAATTCTGCTCTCATTTAGAAGGGGGACTCCTCTGTAAAGGTATATATAGTATTGGATGCAAGTGGCTCCAAATTAAGGTGCTTAGCTGGGTGGCCAGACTGTCTTCCTCTGGGCACTACTCTGACACCATATTACAAAGATTTGTAAATACGTAAGGTTAGAAATACTCTCTTCCTAGGATTAAGTGAATGTCAAGGCAGCCAAGATTTTGGGCTCCCATGCCTGTCTCCTTGGGGATGTCCTGAGCTGTTTGCGTGTGAAAGCCAAGCAAGGACACCACAATAAGGGAGAGTCAGCCTTGATTCTGGCCCCGTCTGAGAAAAATGAGTAGCTCTCAGTTCCTCGTGGGTGATCGGAGCTCTTAGAAATAATTACAAGCAGTTTAGGCGTCTGTTGTAAGGAGCACAAATGCCACTGTACTATAACAGCCTTCTGTGGAAATTTTACAAATTCCCAGCTATAGCAAGTCTCCAGAAAAGTACATTATGCTCCTATCATCTCAGAGCCAGGAGGTACTCTGTGTTTTTGGCTGGTGGTTGGAAATCTGGCTCTGGCTGATACAACGAGTTTCAGCTTACTCATCCCTAACTCCACGGTCTTCACCATCCCTCCAGTATTTAGAGCTCATATATCCATTCCTCATTCTTCCTACCATGTGCCATTCCTCTGTTCATCTCCTCCTGATCAGAATCCTCTCCTGCCTTCAAGACTTGGCTCCCATTCCTCAAAAAGTTGAAAACAGAGCTACCCTATGACCCAGCAATCGCACTACTGGGTATTTACCCTAAAGATACAAACGTAGTAATCTGAAGGGGCACGTGCACCCGAATGTTTATAGCAGCAATATCCACAATAGCCAAGTTATGGAAAGAACCTAGATGTCCATCAACAGATGAATGGATCAAGAAGAGGCTATATATAATGGAATACTATGAGCCATCAAAAGAAATGAAATCTTGCCATTTATGACGACGTGGATGGAACTAGAGTGTATCATGCTTAGCGAAATAAGTCAATTGGAGAAAGACAACTATCATATGATCTCCCTGATATGAGGAAGTGCAGATGCAACATGGGGGGTTTGGGGGGTAAGAAAAGAATAAATGAAACAAGATGGGGTCGGGAGGGAGACAAACCATAAGAGACACTTAATGTCACAAAACAAACTGAGGGGGGCCAGGGGTAGGGGGGTAGGGAGAGGATGGTGGGGTTATGGACATTGGGGAGGGTACATGCTATGGTGAGTGCTGTGAAGTGTGTAAACCTGGCGATTCACAGACCTGTACACCTGGGGCTAATAATAGATTATATGTTTATTAAAATATTGAAAAAATATATTAAAAAAGAAAAAAGACTCGGCTTCTAAGTGACAGCCCGCCCTGATAGCACACTGTCCACAGTGGCCTCCCTGCTGCACCCCCTTCAGCCATTAAGGACCCTAACCACTTGCTTGGCATTTATGTTGAGCCATACTTCTAAGAAGACAGCATCACAGGCAGACCTATTTCGTTTAACTTCCCAGGGTAAATAAGAATGGAGATAAAAGAGAGAAATGCAGGTAACATATCTGTTGAACTTTCAAAGATTTTCACACTAAAAATGCCATTGTGTAAGAAGGAGGGAACTGGCTCATAGACAGGGCCGGGTAGACAGTTTTCTTTTCTTTTATATCTCTGAGCCTCATCAACAGAATAATATCTGGGAAGCCTGAAGAGTATAGCTGCAGGAAAAGTATGAAAAAAAGAGGCAGACATCAGTTTAAAGTAAAAGGCAAGATTTTGCAAGTGTGGCTGGAGAATAATGAAAAAGAGCACAAAACTACTAGCCCCATACACCACTGGGTGGAGTGAAACATAGTTCAGGAGTCCTCAGTGGGAGATGTGATATATTCAGTGGGAGAGAAGCAGCATTAGCCAAGTCTCAGGGTTCTTTGCTGCGGGAAGCTTCTATCAGTCTATGACCAACAAGAATGATAATGACTTGTATACTTCGCAATCAATACTAATAAAAGCACAACGACTATGGATGACTTACTGTGCTGACAGTGAATCCCATTAAATCCTCGAGGACATTTACAGACGTAACCTATGAATGTGTCCCCTCGGTACGCCTCACTTATTTCACAGGTTCCTCCATTATGGCACGGATTAGGGATGCAGGGACCTGAAAGACAGAAGAAAAATTGCTGCATTATGCATACGCTTGAAAGGAGATACTGGGCCAACCTTTTGCAATTAACAATTTTATAGAGAAAAGTGTTCGGGATATTAGCGGCATAGGAAATGGAGCCGTTGGGCGGGGCTCTGAGATTAACAGTCTGGGATTGAAGCGTGGCTTCCTGACTTTTTAGCCGTGTGGTCTTGGAGGATTTATTTCACCTCTCTGTGCCTCAATCTCACCTTCTGTCAAATGTCAGTATTAAAGGAATCTATCTCAAAGGGTGATACACAGATGAAAAGAATTCCCAAATATAAAACACCCGAACAGTGTGTGATGCACATTAAGCAGTCAAAGAAGAAATATTAGCACTGAGTAAAATACTGGTATTAAGTTCTCCGAATTGTAAAATATCTTCTGCATGTTTCAAAAGTAATACTGAAAGAGCAATTTCTGGAGTGATGAACACTGAAGAGCTTTTATAAAGCTACTGGTGAAAACAGCATAAACTTGCAAATGACTGTAACCACGCAGTCCAAGGGAAGTGGATACCTTCTTGCAATACTTTTATTGGTTATTTATGGATTTGTAGTGGGGCATACTTCTGTGAATCATGATTTTTGCCAGTCTATAAGAAGTAGCTCATCAAGTTACAAATATGGGGGAAAACAGGGGGAAAGGGGAGAGGGAGAGAGAATCCCAAGCTGACTCCCTGCTCGGGGAAGAGCCTGACACAGGACTTGATCCCACAACCCTGAGCTCATGACCTGAGCTGAACATAAGAGTTGGCAGCTTAGCCAACTGAGCCATCCAGACACCCCAGGCTCATAGTCATTTTAAGCTTTGAGAAAGTGTAACCTCACCAGAGCGCAGTACCTGTGACAGCCAATAGAAGTATGGTGTCTGATCTCCTTTGGAGAAAACCAGCTGTTAGCACTATGTGGGGGTAGACCTGGGCTAGTCCTATCTAACTATAGAAAGAGTAAAGCTCTTTTTACACCATCTTCCTTCCTTCCTTTTCTTTTTTTGGAGGTGACAGGTTTATGTCACAGTCTGAAGGCTCATCCTACCTTCTCTTGCTTCTACTCCCCCAATAATCTCTTGTATCTCTAATTCTTAACATTCTTACAGGTGGCTTACAGTTGACTTCTTTGAATGATGCTAATTGACTCGGGTCAGAATCCAGACTGGACATTGGGAGGAAGGGAAGAGAGAAGTTGAAGGAAGGTGAAGGAAGACCAAGGAAAAATATAAAGTATTCTCTAATATTGTCTTTTTCATTTTGTTTAACCAAAGAGACATTTATGAGTGAAAGAAAAACCACTGAAGAGAAAGTTAAGATGTGCATATTATAAAAGAAAGAAGAGTAATTAAAGTCTCATTATGCATGAAAAGGTGAATGCCTAAGTCCTGGAGGAAAATTAGTCAAGAAAAGGAGCAAGTGGTTTTAGCAGAGAGTAGGGGGGCAGAGATAGGGCTGGGCACAAGAACAGTAACAATTTGAAGCAACTAGGTGAGAGCTCCCCGAGGCAAGGCTGCTCAAAGAGTATAAAGGTGAAGGACTCCTTAAGCATTGGTCAAAGCCATTTAAAGACTTACGGAGACAGAGGCAATTGACCATCATCATTTTGAACAGTGTGACAGAATGCTAATGACAGGAAGCACTTAGGAGTTGGGCAACATTGTCTTGCATTGAGTCAAGACTTTAAAATTTGATTCCTTTCTCCAGCAACTATCTTTGAAACTCAGTTTCTTCCAGTTTAAAATTTCATGAAATATAACAGCTGTAGAATCTAATAAGAATATGCATGAAATAGAAAACAATGTGGCAACGCTATTGTGTCTGAACCTTATTGATAGGACTTAATTTTCAAAAAGTGAAAAGAAATTAGTGTACCTGTGATTTTCCTCCAGATACCTTCATATCAATTAAAAACAATATATTGATTTAAGTAGGTAGTTTTGTGTTGTGTAGTATATGTTACTTAAACTAATGAACACCTGCCTTAAAGATGTTCACAGCCAATGTTTAAGAAAGGAAGAAGGTGCAACACCAATGATCAGTTTTGTGGCAACTTAAATCAGGTTTCTTCCACTACTAAAAGATGCAAAGCATGCCACAGAACTCATCTATCCTTTTCTTTCTCAGTTTCTATTTCTTCTCTCCTCCAAATTAATTCATATTTGATGGTGCCTTGCAATTTACAAATTCTTTTCACATAAATAATCTCATTTATTTCTCACCACTCTATGAGGTCATTGTCATTACTATTAGCTTTTAAATTTAAAAAAAAAAAGAAAAAGGAAAGGACAAATATCTTAAATAATGTTTCCCAAATGAACATCTACAAGGGATGCATTTAGCTCTCAAATTAACAGTCTATGATTCCAAAACCTACATTTTTTTAGAGACTGGAAAGCTGGGGTAGGGAAAATGAAATAAGAGTGATATTAGAGTTTCCATTCATCAGTTCACTTCAAAATAAGAAAATTTTTTAAAAAAGAAAAAATATAAGAAAATTCATGACAGGTTTTTTAGTAACTGATAAGTGATAGCCGTGTATATAACTGCTAGAGAAAAAAATACATTTATGCAATTATACTGAAAGAATTATGTAATTTTAAGCAAACAAGGAGCCTTGGAGATCACCTAATCCAATCTTTCAATTCTGCAGATGAGGAAACAAAGCCTAATAAGAATTCAGAGATTTCTCAAACTAAAACAAAACAAAACAAAATAAAACCATACACCCAATATAAGAAAAAGTGGGTTTGAGGATTTGTATTTAGGAGGAAAAAAGTTATTAAAACCAAAAATGATTAAGCTATTCTTTCCCCCTCAAGAGAGTGATTTAATTTATATCAGACAGGAAATAAATCTTTTCTATGCTCTCTTCCTCCTACAAAGCTGTGAGGGAGGGATTTAAAACAAGAACAACACAAAAGACTGAAACAGTAAGGCCTCTGCCAGATCTTAGGTGCGGTTAAAGCCACCATTCCAAGGAAGGTGGTCTATGAATGTGACTTTGCAGAACAAAGGGTGAATATGAGCCTGATAGATGACTGCATGTACTCAAGCCCACTCCACCGAGGAAAAGTAGAACTTGGCTCAAAGTTGAAGATGAGCTAGTGGCTCTGCATACTAAAGGGGAGAACTTAGGAACGGATGGAGAACACCCAGAAGAGAAGACACCCAAAACAGAACTGGAAGTGGACTTGACGGACAGAGGCGGGTCAAGCACTATGTTGGGAAGTAGTAATAGTTGAAGAAAAGTAGCTAGCAAGAAATCATGATCTCTAAAATTCAGGTTTAATTTGTTAGCACAGCTGCTATATGAACCGTCTGCTAGGGCATCCAGATCCACACTCAAGTCTACCAGGCACACAGACCTGTGTGTAGTGTTTGGGGAAATCAAGAGGAAAGGACTATGCCATTCATCTGACTCATACTGGCAGAAAGGAAGACACACTATAGCACGTGAAGCCCAAGGGATTCAAGAATCCAGTGGCTGCAGGATTCTGAAGACAGAGCTGACAGGGGCATTTAAAGTCCAAGACACTCTGGATATATCCTGAGGGCATAGGTGAAGTCTGTCCAGCAATCTTGGTGCAGCCTCTGGGATTCCCAAAACAAAACAAAACAAAACAAAACAAAACAAGCTATAGCACTAGAGCTGATTTTATTTACAACTCAAAGAATATCATGACCTCGGCGGATATCTGAGTTTCAGAAAAAGATTACCTGTTAACAGAGGTCACAATCATGGTTATTTTTCCTATTCTGAGAAATTCTATAATTTTCATTTAAAGGGTGAGGATGAGGTAAAGCCAATGGGGCAAGGGTTTAACCTTTCTAGAGTGCTTTAAATGCTAAGCAACATGAAGTATACATAGTATTCTTTATAATGCTCTGTAAGAATATACCTTTGGTTTTTTTAGAGTCAAGAAAACAGGCTTACTCACAGCAAGTAACGTGCCTAACTGGAAAAGACAAGATTTTAACACACTCCGCCTGACTACGAATCTTTACTTTCCATTAAGCCGCACTCCCTGCCATGTTGAAGAGCTGCACATTAATATGTTAATCTTGGCAGATGACAGGATCAACATGAATTCACTAAGCATGTTCATATAAATAACGCAGGCCTCCAAAGCCTTCCTAAATGGAAATATTTCAGAGTATTTTCAGCAAATGGGCCAGGGTGTATTAGATATTATGGGTATAGATAGACTCTACTATACTAATGGTACTCCATTTCAGCTATGTTTGAAATCAAGTGTCAAAAAGAATATCTTCCCAATATTATTTTGTAATCACATATTCTGTATGTATATACTCTTGCTTGTGCTATAAGGATAAGAAAGAAAGTGACAATGCCCAACATAGAGGTTTTGTTTGTTTGTCCCTAATAATCATACTATGAAACTCATATTGTATGCTTTGTACGTACTTTTTCGGGGTACTCATGATAGAGAGATGAAATGAGTGGTTACATCTCCCTTTTCCCCAGTAAACCATAAATTCTCAATGAGAGGAGTCACAGTCTGCACATAGCAAGTTCTTGATACATTCTGATTAAACAAGGGGATGGAAAAATGAGTGATGACCATTTATTCTTTTGCTTAAACCCCATTCAAATTGAGGTTTATAAGATATCAATATCTTTGGCTTTTCACCTCATAATTAATTAGGATACTTTCTGTAACTTTTCTACACCTTTCAAGGTTCAAGTTCTTTAAATTTGTAATTGGGTTCCAATATTTTTTGACTCTAATAGATCTTAAGCTACAAGGTATTACATCTGTGAAGTATTACAACAGTAAATAACAGATTAGAAGGTAAACTTATGCATAATAATTACATGCATCATAATTCTTTGGCAAATGTAGTGTCAAGAAAAGTGTAACATTGTATTATCTCATCAACAGTGTCTGGGTCTCTTAATTTACCAATTCCTGTGTAAATAAAGACATTGACTTAAAGCTTTAGCAAGATGAAACAATTAGAATATATAAATTAGTACATAAAAATACTAAAATAAATATAGCCCCAGGTTTCAAGCAATGTGGTAGCCAAAAATTTTTGTACTTGGATATTAAATAGTGACAATTAAAATATATATTAACAGTTTCCAGGTTTCTTTCTTGAAGGGGTAAGTGGTAAACATACGAGAATTAGAGATCTTAGGAAATTCTTTTCTGCTTTTGTGTTTTCCCCCATCCAATAATCTCATCTATTCTGATACTGAAAATAAGTATTATTAAAGGTGTTGGCACACCGATAAAGAAAAACCATCGCCTATAGTGTATATTGTTGCTTGCACTGTGAAGATAAGAAAAACAGTGGCCCTGGCCTTGAACAATATAGAACAATTTGGAGGTTTTGGTTTTAATTTCGGGTTAAATACATTTATTCATTAGGAAACTATTATGTGCTGAGCACTCTACTAGTAATTTGGATAAATACTTTCAATGTAATTAAAATTATCAGCAGCTGGAAGAGTAAGCTTACAACACAAGAAAATATTTAGTCATCCAGTTGATGCACCTCGCTTTTTAAAGATAATTTTAATGGTTATCCTTTACTGAAAATATAATATGCCCAGTATTTATAAATATATATATTTGTACAAATATATATGTAATTATATGAATTTATAATTCTCTCTCTCTCTCTGTATGCATATATAAACTGTATGTATATAGTTTATATAATGGTTTCTTGGTTTCTGGAAACTTAATTTTAGGATTTCCTTCATGAAATCATATTAACAAATGTTTGCAATATGGTTACCTTCTTCATTTTTACTGCCAAAACTTTATATATTTGGGGCATCTCATATCTTTTCAGTAACATGTAAAAAAAAAAAAATATATATATATATATATATATATATATTCTGTAACATGTAAATATATATATGTACCATTAATTTTAAAATTTTGTTCTGCTATAAAATTGTTTTCAAAGCTGTGTACAAGCCGTGTATGTCTTACACAGAGCTATGAAAACAAATTTATAGCAGAGCAAAATTTTAAAACAAATGAGAATTATTAAACCACTTAGAGCTAGTAAAAACAAAAATAAGACAAACAAAGGCGATCTTAATTCCTTTCCACTTTAAAAGTCTCTTTTAAAAAGTCTGCTTCTTTTAGTATTACAGGTATAGAATGGTGATTACAAGATTCAGTTCTGATTAGTATTCATGAAAGTCCAAATCATCTGATTAGACAATAGCACATGGTACTCTCATGCCACTTTTAACAATAAAGGCATAAGTGGACTTTTAAGATACAAAAGGCTTTAGGGAGTTTTAAAATCAATAATGCTATAATACTTTTGTAGGTAATCTTTAAGTAGCTCCTAACACAATGGGGACAGTATATGATCAATATTAATGAACAACTGGTTTCAACAGCATGCTTTCCAGGCATTTTTATGCAAGCTCATATAAGTATGTCAACAAGATTAATTGCTCACAAAAGTAATGGATCTATATGGTTCGCGACTTTTCTGCATCTGCTTTCTCGCAATTCCAACAGTCGAGAATTGAATTTATTTCCATATGTGTAACATAGTTAGCTTTTTCACACATTCAGCGACTATGCCCCAAATCATGAATTCCTTCTAGTGTGTAACCAGATTATTAGGAAGTAAATAGGTTAACCCTCTCTTGTGATTATATGTACACAGACTAGGTCAATTTTACAAATTATTCTCCCCAAACACTGACACTTACATATTAACAATAAATGCACATTTTAGATTAGGTCATAAGGAAGTACCAATCCAGCAAACGCAAAAGCCCAGTTTCACTAGCTGCTCTCACAGCACAATGAAACAGGAAGAGTTCTGACCTAAAAATTCACTTCGAAGTCTGGTCTTAAAAACACAGGAAAGTTCTCTGATCATAGTGTTGTTTTTGCATTTAATAAGATTTAAACATTTTGGCAGTTGCCATTTTGAACCATTGCCACTCTATTTGAAAAAGAAGGAATTATTCTGGGAATGTTGACATGATGCTTCCAAACCATGTTTCACACTTATTTCTCCTGCTCTTCATCCCCTTCCCTACTCTTCCCTCCTCCTCCTCCTCTCACTACACATTGCAAAGTGCAAATTCAGCCATTTGAGAAGAAAAATTACCTAGGGGTATTTTATACAGAGAGAAATGAGTAAACTATTAAAAAAAAAAAAAACAATGAAAGTGTTCCATTTTATAGGAGAATGTACAAATTTAACAAATTGTTCTTTAAATCTAAAAATATTTGTATAGATTATGGAAAGTGAAATATGAGATTAAACAGAGTTGGTCTTTTCTTTTTTTTTTTTTTAAGATCATTTATTTATTTATTTGACAGACAGAGAGATCACACGGAGGCAGAGAGGCAGGCAGAGAGAAAGGGAAGCAGGTTCCCTGCTGAGCAGAGAGCCCGATGCGGGGCTCAATCCCAGGACCCTGAGATCATGACCTGAGTCAAAGACAGGAGCTTAACCCAATGAGCCACACAGGCGCCCCTTGTTTTTGTTTTTAAGTATCTACAGATAAACTTTCCCCTTAAGAATTAATACTGGACTCTATATATAATTGTCCACAGGAAAGCACTGTGACAATTAGTGGCTAGCGAAGTACCTTTAGAGTCCCTACCTAACATATTATTACAAAATGGGTGGCCTCAAACAATAGAAATTAAGTCTCTCAAAGTTTTGTAGGCTAGAAGGTGCCAGGATGACCATATCCCTCTGAAGGCTCAAGGGAAAAATCTGTCCTTTTCTCTTTCAGCCTTGGGGGCTCCTAAGTTCCTTGGCTTACAGCAGCCTGATTCCAACATCTGCTTTCAGTCTCATATGCCTTTTTCCCTGTGTTCTGCTTGTTCACTCCTTTCCTTAGAAGTACACCAGTCATTGGATTTAGGACTCACTCTAATCCAGGATGATTTAACCTCAAGATCCTCAATTATTTAAATCTGTGAAGGCCGTGTGATGAGTTTCATCCCCCCCCAAATTCATGGTGAAGCCCTAACCTCCAGTGTCGCAGGATGTGACTGTGTTTGGAGATAGGGACTTTAAACAAGTAATTAAGGTTAAATGAGGTCCTATGGGTGGACCCTAATTCAACCCAACTTTCCTTCTAAGAAGAAGAAATTTGGACACACAAAAGAGACATCAGTGATATGCACACACAGGAAAAAAGGCCATATGAGGACAAAGCAAGAATTTGACTGTCTACAACCTAAGGAGAAAGGCTTCAGAAGGAACCAAACCTGCCGACACCTTGATCTTGCCCTTGGAGGCCTGTGAGGAAAAGTATTTTTGTTGTTTAAGCCACCAGGCTATGGAATTTTGTTATGGCAACCCTAGCGAACAAATACATACCCTATTTTCAAATAAGGTCACCTTTCAAATAAGGTCTAAGACTCCTGGTAGACATGAATTTTGGAGAGGTACTTTTCAAACCACTTCAGTCCCCAATTAGTTGTTTTCTTACAGCAATGGAGTTGGTTAAGGAAACCAGAGCCCTAATTTATTGTTAAGAGTTGGCTGGCAAAGCACTCAGATTTATCAACAATTAACATCTTAGCTAAAACTAATTTTACTTGGCTCTCATCACAAAATCAAGAGAGCATTTTAAATCTGAAGCAGTGCCTAGGAAGACTGCTGAAATGGCTACTTACGTGACATCAAGGAGGATCTGGAACTATAAGACAGAATGAAGTACCAAAGAAAGAAGTGAGATTTCTTGGGGGCTGATCTTCATCTATTTAAAACTCCAGTGTGGAGTTGTGCTTGCCAATGGCAGTCTTTCTTTAGGCAGTCTACCAACATTCTGAGAAAGTCATATGAATTATGTCTATAAACACTTGTCATCATTTGTGTCACAACAGTTGAAGTCATCTTTTTCTAATAAATAAATATCTTATTAAATACTAATCTGACTTTTTAAAAAGGATTTATTTATTTATTTTGAGAGGGTGAATGTGTGAGAAGGGAAAGGGAGAGCGAGAAGGAGAGAGAATTTCAAGCAGACTCCCAGCTGAGCACAGAGCCCAATGCGGGACTTGATTTCACATCCCTGAGATCATGACCTGGGCCGAAATCAAGAGTCAGACACTTAAATGACTGAGCCACCCAGGTGCCCCATTAATATGACTTCTAAAAAAATAACTGCAAACTATAGCAAAAGGACCTATCATTTTACAAAGGGTTAACTATTGCCATTGCCACCCTTTATCATGGAGCATAACCTCTCACCCTCCACCCTATCTGTCCTTCACTACTGCTGAAGGAAGATCCCTAAACCACCACCCACATAACAGAAATTCTCAACTTGGCATGTTTTATTAAGTAAATGGAAATCTGTCTCAATATTGTCTAGTCATAATGCACACACATTTTTTAATCCTCCAAAACATTCTATCTTGAAACACCTTTAGCTAACCAACAATATTTGCTGATTGTGTAATTTCTTTAAAGATTTTATTTATTTATTTGACAGGGAGAGAGACAGCAAAAGAGAGAACACAAGCAGGGGGAGTGGGAGAGGGAGAAGCAGGCGTCCTGCTGAACCGGAAGCCCGAAGTGAGGCTTGATCCCAGGATCCTGGGATCATGACCTGAGCCGAAGGCAGACACTTAACGAATGAGCCACCCAGGCGTCCACTGATTGTATGATTTTATCATCAATAGAGCAATATATAGTGAATACAGACAAAGACAATGTTGCCCTTTGATTTTCTTTCTAAAACAAAGAAAATCTGACATAAAATACCTATAAATATGAGAGATCACAGATAGAAGCCTTAATGAATGTCTTATGAAACTGAATTATTTCTGCTTAAGTTAGTAACATAAGACCTGGGTGTAATTTAAAATATTGGGTCAACAGAATAAACACTCCTAAAATCTAAGAGAAACGTGGATATAAAAAGTATGGACTATTATGATAATCAAATCATACTTTATTTTTTTAAGATGGCCACTAGCATAAGAGTAATGATTTTCCTGTGAAAATTGCTATAAAATTTCAGAAACCGTAATGTAATCCAAGCTAATTGACAAAACTAACCTTCAATAATGTTTTATCAGTCTAAGAGGAAAAAGCCCTTTTCTGTTTCTAGTAACTGTAAAAAGCCAGCTTTGGTTATCTCTATGAAATTATAACAATTTATCTCCAATTTCTTAAAAAGCCCTCTTTAACCAGGGAGCTGATTCCAAACAGAACTCTGCAAATGATTTGTCTGGGAAGTGTATCTGTCCAACTCACATGCCACATCTTGCAAAATACAATTCAAGCTCCAGAATATATATCAGCAGGTGGTACAAAGTAGTAAGACACCATTCCAGTTTGCCATTAGCTATCCCACTTCTACATGTCAATAGGAAAGGATATAGATTTAAGACAGAGCAGAAACCAATGTTTTCTATGTGTATTATTATAAGCAAATATTTGAGCCCAAGTTATGGGAGCATCAAGCAATCTCACTTTTCCACACAGGGTCTCTAAGAAGCTACAAAATTTCCATGTTCTTGGGCACCTGGGTGGCTCAGTGGGTTAAAGCCTCTGCCTTAGGCTCAGGTCATGATCCCAGGGTCCTGGGATCAAGCGCCACATCGGGCTCTCTGCTGAGCAGGGAGCCTGCTTCTCCCTCTCTCTCTGTCTGCCTCTCTGCCTACTTGTGATCTCCCTCTGTCAAATAAATAAATAAAATATATTTTTTAAAAATTTCCATGTTCTTCTTCAGTCTCTCTTTGACAACTTTTTACCTTGTTCAGGCTCTGACTGAACTTGCCACCTGTTTCATGTGTCTAATATCTCACTGGGCATTGCTTCCTTCTTTAATTATTTCATGGTCTCTTTTGTCTCCCTGGTGAGATTGTAAATTTATATAAGGTTCCTATAAACGACTTGTGCATAGAAACACCTTCTCTTTATATTTTTATATCCCCAAAGACTCTGATAAAATGATAGATACTTTGATTTTGCTTTATAAATGCATGATGATTGATTGGAAATTATTATTACTTTTAGGAATCAGTATATTATCCAAATGACTAATAATGGCCAAAAAAATAAAAACCCTCTAAAGTTTAGAGAGTGGATGCATTTTCATCTGTAGCTTTTTCTCATCCACACTTAGCAGGTTTCAACCACTAATTTTAAGCCTGAGGCCAAGTCTAATTTTCACTGTTGAAGGCTGTCACAATTTGTAAAATATCAGATTGTGTATAATCTTATCATCACAAACGGGTGTTAAAAATAGGTGTAACAAAACAGCAAACAGGTGCACTATTTCCACAAAACTACAGCTCTTTCCCCTGAAACCTAGAAATACTGGCTTTGATTTTTGTAGGCAGTGATAGAAAGTGGGGGAAAGGATTTCTATTTTTGCTTTTGGAATCTGCCTTCTGCGGCTGCCATCCTAATCAGGAGGCGGCAAGATCCCTGCAGGCAAGGTTCCAGCTCCACTCAGATGGGAAGGGTGACTCTCCAGACTTCACAGCTGAGAATGCTGGAAACACAGCTGGACAGGCGAGTTACCGCTTGGACTGTCTCCTCAGGTCTCGCATGTGGCTTCTTTGTGGCAGACTTGAGAAGGCATAAAACAAAGCAGGCATGGATTCTGGCCAGCTGGCCATCTGTTCCTTCACCCACTGTGATAATTTGGTCTTGTAGAATTTTGTTAAGTGAGCATTAAGTAACGACCATGTCAAACAGAGTGCATAATGAATGCTTCTTAATCACTGGATAAAAGCTTAGGGGATGCTTGCCCAAACACAGTAAAGGTCACCGACACAAACCAAAATTAAATAAGAGAAGAGGAATGAAAGCGATGCAAAACACAAACTTTTTTTTTCCCCATTTTTATTTCTGATCATATTGAGTCATGCCAAATAGACGAGGGAGATCTCATGAGAAAGCTAGGTAATATCATCACAGTTTCTACTATCTGATTATGTATATATCAACTTATATTGGTAAGCTACAGAAGAATTTTAAAACATTAAAAAAAAAAAAAAAAAAGCTGAGAGGGACTTGGTCATCCTGACCTGAATTGAAATCATTTAGAGTTAATATCAAGCTTTTCCAAATAACTCCCCAGAATAGCACCAAGTAGTCACAGATGGGTCCAAATGATTTGTTATTTTTTTTTTAAAGATCAACTGAAGTATCGTATGCTAAGAAAGCAGCCTTTTCCTCAGGGACAATTAATAATTGCAATATAATAAAAGTTTTTAATCTCCCCAAAAAACATGTAATGATATACTCAATGTATTATTGGGACATTCTCGTACTAACTGGAAGTTGAGTCTATAAATATGGACCACTCTTCTTTTTTTTTTTAATTAAGATTTTATTTATTTATTTGACAGACAGAGATCACAAGCAGGCAGAGAAGTAGGCAGAGAGATGGGGGGAAGCAGGCTCCCAGCTGAGCAGAGAGCCCAATGCAGAGCTAGATCCCAGATCCTGAGATCATGACCTGAGCTAAAGGCAGAGGCTTTAACCCACTGAGCCACCGAGGCAGCCCATAGACCACTCTTGTATACTCACCTTTACCTCCACTGTTCACAAAAAAATGAACCAAAGTACATTATCAGGTTAAGTTACCATCCAATCACCTAAAAGAAGATAATCTCTATTTCTAGCACTCTGCTCATATGGTTTCCAGCTTAGAATGCATTTCTATTCCCCAGTCTCTTCCAAATCTTCCTTTCCTTCCAAGACTACCAAGTTCATAGCCTCCATTAACTCCTCCCTAGAATCTTCTTGATCTCTTCAAAAATGCTCTATTACTCTCTATTACAGTCTTTGTTTCATTCATTCTTTCACTATACACATAATCATTAGGTTCATATTTAGAGCTCCTAGCGTGTTCCAGACACAGTGTGAAGTACTAGAGTTATAATAGTGAGCAAAAGAGATACACTTTCCTTCTGCTTTGTATAACTTTAGTCGAGTGGAAGGACTGACACCAACAAAATCTTCACATAGAGAAGTGTAATTGTTTAATAAGTCATGAAGAAAAGGTATAGTGCATTTTCACAATCTATTAACAGGTTCCCTGAGAAAGGGATGCATAAGTTAGGAGCTAAAAAAACAAATAAAGGGGGCACGTGGGTGGTTCAGTTGTTAAGCCTCTGCCTTTGGCTCATGTCATAATACCAGGGTCCTGGGATGGAGCCCCGCATGGGGCTCCTGCTCAGCGAGAGGCCTGCTTCTCCCTCACTCATTCCCCCTGCTTGTGTTCTTTCTCTCGCTGTGTCTTTGTCAAATAAATAGATAAAATCTTAAAAAAATAATAAAAAGAAAGGAATACTTAAAAAACAAACAAATAAAAGCTAAGGTTAAGAAAGAGAAGCAAGGAAAGAATAAAGGTCTTCAAGAAGCCCCATGTAGCTGGAGTAGACAGAGCAAAAATAGATGGACAGACAGGGACCAGATCAGGCAGGCTGACAAAGGCCATGCACAAAAAAACAAAAACAAAACCAAAACTGGCTTTATGGGATACATTGATACATTTAAGCAAAAGGATAATTGGACCAGAATTTCAATTTTAAAGACACATCTGTGTGCTGTATGGACAGGACTTTGGAAAGAATCAATATAGATGAACACAGACCAATTATGAGTCATCCCTCTAGTGAAATATGACAGGAAGCCTACATCAGACTGGTGGGCTGGTAGACATGGAGATTGAGTCCCGTATCAGGCTCTCTGCTCAGCAGGGAGCCTGCTTCCTCCTCTCTCTCTCTCTGCCTCTCTTCCTACTTGTGATCTCTCTCTGTCAAATAAATAATTTAAAAAAAAAAAAAAAAAAAGAAGGAGCAGACGGATTTAAGAGAGAAGGGTCAAGGATGACCAGTGTGTTTCTAGATTTCACATATCAATTGATGAATGTTGATGGTATTCACTAAAGCAGAAATCCTAGAAGAGGTCTAGATGGGAAGGGAAGATCATGAGTCAGCTTTTGGATCTGTTACTGAAGAAGAGGAATCAAGGGGTGCCTGGATGGCTAAGTCTGTTAAGTGTCTGCCTTCAGGTCAGGTCATGATCTTAGGGTCCTGGGATGGAGCCCATATGGGCTCCCTGCTAATTGGGGAGTCTACTTCTCTCTCTCTCTCTCCCTCTGCTCCTCCCCGCCCCCATTTATTTTCTCTCTCTCAAATAAATAAATAAAATCTAAAAAAAGAAAGAAAGAAAGAAAGAGAGAGAGAGAGAAAGAAAGGGGAGGAATCAAGAGGGCAGAAGAGAGTGTGGCCTGGGTTAGTATCCCTGGGTATAGGTGGAAATTAATGGTATGGATATAATTGCCTATTGGAACTACAGATAATACAGAATGGTATGGCTATAATTGGCTATTGGAGGTAAAGATAATACAGAAAATCCAGGACGAAGACTCAAGAAATACCATCATTTAATGGTTGGATGGGAAATGCAATGTTCCAGAGAGAAAGCAGCAGCCAGAGACGTAGGAAAAATATTAGCAGGAAAGTGAAATGATTGTGGCACTTAACATACTGCTTTGCATTATTAATAAACTGTTTGATGTGTATGTGCTTTATCATTCTGAATAGATTTTAAGCTTCCAGAAACATAGGATTTCTTTTATAACCCACTCTGTTTCCTATATACCTCCTAGTACACAGCAAATACTTGCTAGATGTCTGAAAAATGTTCCCAACTTCATGCATTGAATACACTGGCAATATATGTTAGGGAAATGTTCTCCCTTAAGGGACATTACAGTATACCAGAAGGACATTCTGGTTGACTCTTTTGCTTATCTAGGGAGTCACTTTCATATAACTAAAGAAAAACCCACGTTGGAGAAACTGCCAATACTATTTGCTTCCACAAGAAGGTTTATTTGGCCTATAGGAGTAACTAGTTTTTCAGCAATCCAATTCCTTTAGAACTTACAAGAAGAAAAAGAAAACAGAGAATGAAAGGGTAATATGAAAATTAAGAAAGACAGAAAAAGTATGTGTTAAGAAAATACACGTTTCCTAATTTACCGAATGTCTTTTAGCTGTTTGTTGTTGTTGTTGTTTTTCCGTGATCTGTCTCTCCTCTGGTGCTACTCTCAATGTTGTATTGTCATTTTATTACCCTTACAAGTGCATTTATTAGACTGAATATCTAAAACTGATCCTGTAATATCATTCTGATGGGAGAAACCATTTTAAATTGCTTTATCATTAGGACAAAAAGCAAAACAAAAAACCACTACCAAGATTTGCCCACAGGGATAAAATTGTGTGGGTGGAAAAAAACCCAAAAGCCATTTAGAAATAACAACATCATACTTTACATAAAGTACTTGTCTGTATGCTTGTAGTAGACATGAAAATGGAGTGGGCAGTTAAATATTTGAGAACTCTGGAAATCCACTTAAAATGTGTATAACAGTTTATTATCAATGCAAACCCAATTAAAAATGTTGAGCTATTAAACACAATTCACTTTCTAACCCATGAGAGAAAGTATTAAATGTATGCAACACAGATTTGCATTACTATAAAAATCTTTATTTCTACTTTTCTAGCATTATGCATTTAAATTTGTAAATTCCATGTTACATTAATCACATGAATATAGATGGGCAATTTTGAGATGGAACTATGGTAATCACTGCATTCCCTATAAAAGAAATCATCCCTGCTGACAATTTTGTGGTGAGTTTTGTAAAAGATTGACTATAGTTCATAAAAAGGCAAGGCTTCCTTCACAAAAGTCATTAGACATTTCAGTCCTCCTTGGCCTGATCAAAATAATAAAAAATTAAATATTATACTTTAATATCACTGTCTTTGGACTCTGACACTGTACATAACACTACCTAGAATATGGTCACATAGTCATTAAAAAAATGGCAATTATCCAGGTTTGACTGCACTGCGATTTAATATTTATAATGTTTTTATGACCCAAATAAAATATGCCTATTAAAATGATCAGGATGTAACCATCTGGATGGACAAAAGAGCTGAGGTCCACATCTTCAACACAAAATGCCTGGAGCTATTTTTGTCTGCTACCCTTTCTTATTTCCAGCACACTTTCTGTTAGATGAAATATTATACTATAGAGAAATTATATGCAGTAGAGAAGACTTTAGTCAATAAACGAATACCTTAAATAATTAATTCAGAGTTATTACCAACATGTTATTTAAATATAGTAGGGCCGAAATTTAACTATATTAGGTCATTCTTTTAAGATGAGTGCACTGAGTATAAAAGATTTTTCAGAGTAACCAATAATTTACTAGAAGTGACAGAATGCATGGCTCCCTTTGGTCAATATAATAGAGCTTTTAGTGTGATTTTTTTCTTGCAAAAAGGCCTTTTAAACTAATTTGTAAGTCTAATTGAAGTAGGTCATAAACAATGAAGTAGAGAGATTTATGATTGTTTATTTAGTGCTAAAAAATCAGTTGTAAATGTATAGACAAGGTAATTTTCAAAGAAGCAGCTAAACAATGTCCTTATATCATGGTACAATACACCACAGTACTTTGATAGGTAAGAGATGTTGAATTCTAATGGAAAATTGGCAAGCAGCAAAACTGTCTCTAACTTGGGCATTCAAGTAAAACCATATTGTTCAAGATTAAGTGCCTTCTGGAGGTGGACTGAGGCTCACTCCTATAGTGTAGGAGGAATTTTATTACACTTACACTGAGATTTTTCTTGGTAAGATCGTTTTGACCATGCTCTAGGTCACAGAACTTATGGGCTCCAAATTTTCTTCGATCTGTTTAATAGAAGGGAATCTGAAATCTCCAGAAGAATCCAGCTCTTTCCACAGGAGCTATCTTAATCCACTTCTGGGCAGAAATGTACAGTGCTTGGTTCACATGCTTGTGCTCATTAAGACCTTTCAGTTTTCCTAACAGGATGTCATTGCTACTTTTGCCGATGCTGTTCCTTGGATCATGAGGGTATATATGCTTTTACCTTGCATCCAACTCACTGAAAAATGCTGTTGTCTCTACCTCAAAATACTGAGTGGCCATAAAACCAGAAAATATGGATAAATACTCACAATAAATTGTTTATGGATACCACATTGCAAACCAAAATAATTTAGATCTACAAGCCCCCCTCCCCGCCCCATTCCTGTAATGAACATGCAGCAAGTGAGGCCTCTACTTCAGGAGCCTTGTGCTAGCTATTCCCTCTATTTAAGAAGTTCTTCTGCTAGGGCAGCCTGGGTAGCTCAGTCAGTTAGGCATCTGCCTTTGGCTCAGGTCATGATCCCAGGGTCCTGGGATCCAGCCCCTTGTCAGGCTCCCTGCTCAGTAGGAGAGCTTCTCTTTCTGCACGTCCCCCCACTCATGCACTCTCTCTCTCTCTCTCAAATAAAATCTTAAGAAAAGGAATCCATTTGCTAACTTTTTCATCTCTATCAAACCTTCACTCCAAATGTTCTTTTCTCTATTCAAAACTGTAAAACATCTCCTTCAACTCAATCACCCCTATTTCTCTCTTCCTGAGATCTTGTTTCTTTAACAGCATTTACAACTTTCTAATATTACCTACTTCTTTATTTACTTACTTATCTTTCTCAATCTATTTATTACCTACTGGTTTTGTTTATTGTTGACATCCCCTAATAGAGTGTAAGTTCTGTAAGGACACAGAACTTTGTTTTGTTCACTTATATATCCCAAATGCCTGGCAATGATGTATTTAGTGTAACTTTGTAGATAGAATAGGAATTTGCATTTAAATGGCTACGTTTTCCAAGTATTTATTGGGGGATAGGATATTAAACTTCTTAAATACTGATCAAAAGATGGACTTATCCCTCTATTATGTCAAAGTAGCATTTATCCCGTACATAGGATCATTTTGACAAATAGAGAAGTGCTTTTATAGGATTATATTTTGCTGTTATACACTGACCTACATAAAAAGATTTTAGAAAAATTGCCTTGCTTTATTTATTATACAGAGTTATGTTATCCAGGACCAAGGACAAATCTCTCTGAACTTGAGACCAAGAATAGTAGTTTCTCGTGAACAACAAGTCTACTTTATTCTTACAGAAAATTCAAACTTGAAACATCACTGAGTCTTCAGACTTATTAAACAGCTGCTATGTGCCAGGCACTGGGTATTATACACAATATCAAAATACAGTCAATGGCCTAAAAAATCTTGTATGCCAATGAAAATTACAGACAAGTAAATAAAAAGCTTCAATATAATGAAATAAGTGCTAATGCATGCCAAGTACATAGAGTTCTGGAAGAATGTTGGAGAACACAGTGTTGGGCACTCAGGTGCAACATCCTGGAATAATTAACATCTAAAGCTGAGGTCTATGGGATGAATAGGAGTTGGCTGATAAGGAAGGTCCCCTACACAGCCTTCCAGTTATGGAAAAAATAAGTCATGGAAATAAAAGGTACAGGAAATATAATCAGTGGTATTGTAACAGCATCGCATGGTAATGGATGGTAACTACACTTGCGATAAGCCTAGCATGATGTATAAACTTGTGGAGTCACTATGCTGGACACCTGAAGCTACTGTAATTGTGTATCAGCAATACTCAAACAAAAAGAAAAGTAATGGCTAATATGGAGACCTGAAATAAATGCAATATAATTGCAATGTGAAGTCCAAGAGGGGTGACTAGTAGGAGAGAAAGTCAGAGGAGTTAGCAGAGTCTGATTATGAGGAGACTCACAAGCCAGATTAGGGATTTAGACTTTATCCTGAGGGTAATGGAAAGCTATTAAATTGTTTTAAGCAAAGACTGACTGATCAGATGCACATAAAATCGATATGCAGGATTAGCTACTTGATGGAGTTTCTGGGGGAAGGCTTCTATTTCCTCTACAAAGTATATGTCTCTCAGTAATAGAAAGGATGGTGGGAGGTGTATGACAGGCAAGGAAGCAGAAGCATTTTAAATAGCATCTGGTGGGGCATAGGTGATATCTGAGTCTGCAGTCAGAGGATTTGTAGGTAGTGTTGATGTTCAGCTGGTGTTGAGGACTAGGAAACCGTACTGGCACCAGTCTCTGCATGGTAGGGCATTTCTTCTGCTGTGCTAAGGTAAAGAAGAATGATGATGCCATTCATCCAAGGTGAGATGTTTTTCACTTGTATGCAGCTTGGAAAGACAAGTCAAAGACAAGTAAAATGTGTGCAAGAGAGTGGCTTTAATGATAGATCCTATGGCTTTGGCTAGTAAAGGGAGGGAAACCAGGATTTAAGGAGTCAAAAGAGAAGAATGGAGGGACACAGGGATTGGAGGTCTGCATTCAAAGAACAGAAGTAGTTTAAGAAACTGAGTTACGGACCTGAAAAAAAACATAGTACTACGATGAAGTCACTTGCTAAATGCATATATACATTTTGGATATATTTTATAAAATGTTAGAGAAGTGTAATCTTTAGGTTAACAAGATGCTGAGCTCTTCTCAACATGATTATAATGTGTGAAGGAGAATGAGCAAGAAAGCAACCTTCTCTGTAACAGTGTATCATTCAAGGTTATTAATGTCGTGTTCACCCACACCTAAAATCATCCAATGACAACCAGCAGTGAGCATAAGACTTTTGAAAACATTGTGTTAAGACACAGGAAATGTCTGGGAAAATGCTGAGCATGTCATGGAATTTGTGTGCTATGCCTGGGACACTTCAATTTCAAGAAAACGGGGAGTGGCAGAAATTTGGACCCAGTCAGAGCAAGCCAAATGGTAGGAACATGAATTAGTTAAGATCACAAGCCAGAAAGGATTCTAGTTCTGGTGGTCACCAAAGATATTAAGATGTCTAGGATGGAATGAGATTACCTGGCTATAAAAATTCCACAATAATTAATTCCCTACGGTGCCCTGATTGATAGGGAGACTCAGATCTCTGTAAAGAGCAAATTGCAACTTGCATTGATTTTGCTTCTGAAGGAGTCTTTGTCCTGGTAGGTAAAGATGAGATGGCGTGATGTATTAGGATCCTTTATTCTGAAAACAGCAGCAGCTCTTAAGGAAGACATTTAGAGCCAAATTCATGGCTTACTCCTACCACACAAGCCTATGCTATGAGTGTGCAAACCCTTCGCACACAGACCTCACCTTAATTTCATGTTAATTTGATTGCTTTACCTTTCTTCTTTTCCTTTTCCAACCACATACCACCAGAAAAACAATAATCCTCCCCCCCTCTAATCACTTTTAGAAGGAGGATGGAAAAATCCTTATACTACAAATATTGAAAGTTCAAACATCAATGAAGGGAAGATAATGGCCTCCCAAAGTGATCCAGCCCAAAGTGAGCGCCTCCTATGCTGGTGGATTTTTGTCTGGCAAGGCTTTCTGATGAACTTGATCTCTTTACCTACGTTAGACCCCTGCAATTACCAGCAAGCATAAGATCTGCAATAGGAGAGTTGAACAAGGGAGCAGATTTCAGAGCAAGAAAGAAAAATACGGTGACTAAAATAGAAGAGCAATGTTTGGAATGGAAGACACCAATGAAGAGAAAATAAGGTGCAAGCCTCAATCTCCTGT
Organism: Mustela nivalis; assembly: GCF_964662115.1. Lineage (NCBI taxonomy): Eukaryota > Metazoa > Chordata > Mammalia > Carnivora > Mustelidae > Mustela > Mustela nivalis. The sequence continues at coordinate 72,556,635 of NC_139022.1, read as the reverse complement.
TTCTTTTCTCCTTGATTCAAGAAACAGTCCTATCAACTATCAAATTTATTTCTTATTTGTTGTGTCATTTTTATTTCTTCCAGGCAGCCATAAATCTCCAGTAAAATCTTTGCAACAGGAAGCTTTTGGGTTGGTGGGACTGAAGAGCCTTTAGCAGTTGGCAGTAAAAGGCAATGCTGGCTTCCTCCTGTCACACCTCAGCTCAATCTAGAGCTCCATCAGCCCTGGCATTTGGGGGGGAGGCAGAAGCCCTGGAAGTGTACCCTATGGCCCATTGTAAAGTGAAAAGGGCTGCTGGCCAACCCAAGAACTAACACGAAATGCTTAGGACTGAGGAAAACAAGTCCTTTATAAATCTACACATTTGGGGGTTTCAAACAGTATATGTACATACTTACCCCAGAAGGCTGAAAGATTAGGAAAAACCCAGATGACTGCATTCAAGATGACATTCAGGGATTCATATTCTTGAGTGAGTTTATTAAGAATATGAATCATCAATATTGTATGATTCATACCTGAATTTAAAGATGCCTCTGTAAATTCATTCTGAATGAAGTCAGAGTATTAATTAATCTATCTAATGAGTTCAGATTTTCTCGGGGATTAATCATGACCATATGTAAAGATCTTCAGAACACATAAGCAATGAGGCATATTTGTTTTCAATGAAGCAAACTGGATATAAAAATTAATTAACAGTTATGAGTAACTGAAGTAAATATAGCAAGCTTTCTCCTTAGTTCTAAACAACAACAACAGTCTCCAAACGGGAATTGTAACATACATAAAGAAGAATAGCCATGTCATCTTAAATTATTATGAATTTTAATTGATGAGGTTTCAAGTTTAAAAGGAGAATATTTTTATATGACACATCCGAGCTGTTAAATTTATTATGTAGTTTGGTGACATATTATACTTGTTTTAACAAAACTGAACTGATTAGTCATACAGTTACTCTAATAAAACTCATTTTAAAGGAGACAAAAATAAAATCCTTACGTCTAAATCAGGCCAAAGTTAGCAGCAGATAGGCATTACTATGTAGACATTGTTAGAGAGAAAACAAGTTCCTTGGAAAGTATTGGCATAGTGGGAAAGAAACTGGAAAAACTGTCTTATATGGAGAAAGAGTGACAAATCTTCTAGTTCATATGATATCCACTAAAATTCACCCTCACAGGAAAGCCTAAGAAAATTACTTATCAAGCATAAGGCACTCAAGCACGGAGTGGAGGAAAGCTGGATGTCTTATAACATTTTAATAGAATATTATTTATTTGGGTAATGAAAAGATTAACTCTTTTTTAAGATTTTATTTATTTATTTGACAGACAGTGATCACAAGTAGGCAGAGAAGCAGGCAGAGAGAGAGGAGGAAGCAGGCTCCCCGCTGAGCAGAGAGCCCCATGCAGGGCTCAATCCAAGGACCCTGGGATCATGACCTGAGCCAAAGGCAGAGGCTTTAACCCACTGAGCCACCCAGGTGCCCCCAAAATTAACTTCTTGTGTCTTAAATCGCAAAGAAATAATCTGGGATGTGAACACTAATTCTCAAACATATACCACTTGAACCTTGTGGATAAAACAGTTAAGCAGCTGGAGTATAATCCATTTCTCTCTCTCTCTCTCTCTCTCTTTTTAAATCAGGTATATGTTCCAAGGGAAAGAAGGAAGTTAGATGTTTTAGTTCTTTGTAAACATAATAATATTTACTACCATGAGAAACCTTATCTGTGAATGCTTTTAGCAGGATGTCTCAAGTTTAGGATTGTTCATGGTAAACAAATCCATAATTCATAGAATTATAAAGCATAGTTCTGTGGCAAATGTCACGTAAACTCTACAACTACATGAAGATAGGTAATTACCTAAACAGCTCTCCATCCCCACCCTCACCGATGCGGTAACACATGTCCCATCCATCTGTTTTTTTTCTGAGTCAGAAAGCACGTGTCCAATGGAGGAGAGGAGGGTCTGGGGAGCTATCATCAATGTCCTAATTCTCTCTTCGCTTTGGCTATGCCTCTCGATTGCTTGTATCCTTGAAATCACTGATACTTTGATATTGCAGAAGATCGCTGATTTGACAAATCTCTGACTGACAATGCTGATCTGATAATCCAGTATTTTGAATTAGCTCAACTCTACTTAGTTATTCTTTCTAAAAATGTTGTATAGACTAAAAATGAAGTGCCTGAAATAACTAAATGCCTACAAGTTGAAGAATAGGTAAGCGACCTTCAACATAACATAACTGTGGCATAGAATAGAATATTACCAATTAAATAAAAAACTGGAAAACCACTTGTAACAAGCTAAACTCTGCATGGAATTCTGTTAAATGTAAAATGAGAGAGCAGAGCCTATGCTACAATTAAGTAAAAGTGTAGTGTATACACAATGAAAGGCACTGAGAAAAGTAAATTGATTTTAAGATTTTATTTATTTACTTGACAGAGAGAGACACAGTGAGAGAGGCAGAAGCAGGCTTCCATTTGCAGGGAGCCCGATATGGGGCTCGATCCCCGGACTCTGGTATCATGACCTGAGCTGAAGGCAGATGCTTAACGACTGAGTCACCCAGGCACCCCTTAATTGGTTTTTTTGAAGTAGCAGGGCTATGATGGAAAATTTTGTCATAGAGGGTTTGAGGAAGAGGAATGTCAACCATGGCAAGGGACCTAGTGTGAAAGTCCTCATAATTTTCAGATTTTAGTCATTAAGACTTCACAAATGTACCCGTTCTCCTCATAGATACATGGTAGGATTGTAATTCTCTATCCCTTTTGAAGTTTGTACTGGCCATGGGAATTTCTTTGGCCAATAATATAAGTAATGTGCATCACTTCTGAGAGATGTTTTAAGAACTAATGAGTGATGAAGCGTATTTGCTTCAAACTGCTTTGGTGATGTAGAAACAAATGCTGAGATATAGCCTTTGTTAGCCTGGGTCCCTGAGTGTCTACAAAGAGCAAAGATCCTCTATTGACCCACACTGGCCATGTATGTTAAGCCACTGGATCTGGATGTGGCTTTTTCCTGAGGTATGAACCAGGTTCATCTGGACTGATTCAGCAAGAAAGCATAGTATTTTGCAAACTATAAAAAGCTAAGCAAAGTTTGTGCAAACGTAGATTTTTAGTAATATAGGATGTCAGTCAGGAGCCTATAGTAGGGGATGGACCTAATAGCACTGCAGAGTAAGAAACAAATGAGTATACAGGATAATGTCAAAGAAGAGAAGAGAATTAAAGGTAACTTGGATGTTTTGTTCCTGACAGAAATATCAGTAATGTCACTGAGAGAGGGGATACATGAAGGTGGGGGGGGGGGGGGAGTAAAGAATACTTATTTTTGCAAGTAGGCCATTAGATGTGGCTAGCTGGTATCTGAAAATAGAAATCTGAAATTCAGGAGCTAGAACAGGCTGTTGAAAAGCGGGAGAAGAGAAAGCAGGCTTACAGGTACTATGAGTTGGTTATTTCCCTTGGTCTTCTACAAATCATATCTCCAATAATGGTTACATATTTTCGCCATTTTACTGAGAGAACTGAGTCACAGAGGTTTAGCTACCCAGATTTGGGGGTACTGTCTACACAGGAAGCCTGGGGGAGATTATAGAAAAGTGGGTCAAGGAGATCGTTAAGACGATATTCAAGAGGCAAATAAAACAGAACACTAAATAAGAACAGGCATCTTAAAAGCCAACCAAGAACACAGTACCATGGAGGCGAAGGCAGGAAACGTCAAGAAGTAAAAGTTCATGTTGAATGCTGCAGAGAAAACGAACTAGATTTATCTTCAAACTACTGAATTTTGCCTTCAAATGGTTAAATTGTGAGAGAAAAAAACTGAGAAGTACTCAGTTTTTAATATATTAATATTCCGCAGAACATTAAGCTGAAGAAATCTCAAAGATGGGGTGTTTTATAAGCATTATACCTCATGTTTGCCTAAATTAAAATCCAGGGAATTAAGTAAATACTACCACTAGGAATATTTTTTTATTTCATCAGATAAAAAGTCTCTAGCAAAGATGACCCAACAGATGTTGAATGAACCCCTTAACAGGCCTAAATCATATAGGTAAATTAATTCCACAAATTGCTCTCAAAAGGCATTTGAATCTCAGTGCTGATTTTGGTGTGCCAACAGCACATGTTCCTGGTGGGTTGTAATGCTTAATGAGATGCATGGGAACTTCTGAATTGGATGAATATTCAAAGTGATCTTCAGGGAAATCCTGAATTAGAATGCACTCCAATAATTTAATTGAAAGGTCACCTAGGTGAGTGACTTACAGAATCTATCACATAATGGAAGCCTGGTACTCTCACAAGTAGCCATTAAAAACTTTCAGTCCAGGGTTCACCTCATTTCTAGACTTTTGAGAAGATATTATTCTTTACTTATAAAAAAAAGTGTCAACATTTCTCTAAAAAATACTCAATTTACATAACTTAAGAGACAACATATCTCATATTACCCATCTCAGAAAAGAGGCAACATTTCATGCGAGGAAAGTACATCTGTAGATAGATGCTTTCTTTCAAAACATTGGATTATTACATGCTTTTGCCATTCCTCAGACATGAGCAACAATTCTTACAGATACTGGATTCCATCATTAGAGAACGGGTTTCCTTTATCTGTTTGTCCTACAGATTTTTCCATCTTTGTTGATCTGTACTTTTATTACTTTAATTCTAAAATAGCTAATGAAAGCAAAACATCAAACACAATTTTACCTTAGAAAATAATGCTTATGACATTTATTGGACACAGTGAATAAACCTAATAATCATTATTATAAAGTTATTTGAAGTACTTAGAAAGTTATTAATTGTCCAAGTAAAACTACACATTTATATAGCCTTGCCAGTCAGATTCACTTTTCATCTATCGCTCTATATAAATGCATTGAAACTAACAATACAGAACACAATCAATTCTAAAATATTTTGAATACTGTCTATCCTGACTATAATTGATACAGAAAACATTTCCCTTATTTTCATCAAAATGCAGATAAAAGTACAACTGGAATTTTTGCCATCAGGATAATTAATATATTTCTATAACTATGTTCCATGTTTTCGATCTTCAGCTCACTCCTTAATTATAAAATTCTTCCCTTTTCTTCAATTCTATTTTGAAGTTTACATGAATCTCCATTAAATGACTAGATTTAGTCATTATCTAGTCAGTTTCTGTCTCTAAACCTACATGCAAACTGTCCTTCCCTTGTCTGCCTGAGTTCCAGTTAATGTCAGGATACATCAGTATTCTTCAAAGAGTCTCATGCTCTTCTTTTAAATAGCATATTCGTGACCTCAAAATCATTCTTAAAATTCTCTTTTTTTCTATTGTGACCATTTACAAGCACATGTTCATTGGCCCAAGGCCAACTATCAAAAAATGGCTGCATGACCTAAAAGAGACATGTTACTTTTGTATAATTTTTAAATGAAATGTGCCCTATAAGTAGACTTGAAAATTAAAGTAATAACTTTTTACCCAGTCATGAATATATGTTTATGCATATCTATTTCTCACTTTTTTCAGGAAAGATTTTAGATAGCCCCCAAATATGTGAAATAGCTAGAAACCTTCAAATAACCAACAAAAATAAGGATGGACAGTAATCTGACAAGGAGCAAGAAAAACAATAAAGTCAGATGTGTCACTGTAAACTTGCATCTTGTCCACAGAGGCAATATAAAATGTGTAACAGCCATAATATTTAAAATCTTATAAGGGAGCTATGTCCACTTGAAGAATTTGACTCTTTAATGACAGATGGTGAACACTAAAGCTATTATCAATTCCTATCAATCATGGGGTAGAAACATTGGCAGTGCTTTAACACTCAGCAATAGAAAACACATATTTATTGAGTAGCCAGTTCATGGTAAATAAAGTGGAAGAAATTCCATTAAAATGTTTTCCTGACATCTCCTTTTTTACAGCCATCTACTGGTATTTTCTGCTCTATCCCTCAAGTTACTCAACATGATGATTTCCCATGAGTCATTTCAACATCATAGTGGGACACTTGGTTGTTGTTACCTGAATCTAGAAAGAGCTTAGAATTGTTTTTAAGCCCATTCTAATTCACCTTTTAGCATCATTCCCCTCAGGGGACATTTTCTATGTGTAGAAAATATTGTCAGCTTACCAACAAGATTTACATGTTAAAATTACATGAAAGTGAAATTTAAAGTAGTAATAGTACTTCTTGTATTCACTACAGTAAGATCAAGCTTTCGCTCCCAAATTGCTAAAATGAATTTGGACAAGACTGTTCTCATTTACCTCAGTAAATATTTGTTTTCTATTCAAAACAGATCATCCATATTGAGATGATTTTTTTTTCTGCCAATAAATGATAAAATTGAAATGGAAATAAGGTAAGGTTTAATTTTATGTTTTCTAATTCTGTGTCACTCTAAGCTGACTACTAGAGCAGCTGAAGTAAGATGTGGTAAATAAATGTAAAATGAATTAGCTTTTTATTTTCTAGACCTGAAGTTTTTAAATAAATGAACATGTTAATGTATAATCAAAGATTCACAAGAATTGGTAGAATATTTCTTTCTTGCACTTCTGACATGTTGTACTTCCTGGCTTTAAAAAATTAGTCATAAGAATATAATGATGAGATCCTAATTTATTCAACAAAACAACATGTATAGCATTCATAAAGCCTGCAGATCTGGTCAAAACCTCAGCCAATAGAATTCAATAAAGGTGAAGCTAACTTCAGTATCAGTGGAAATTGTTTATGTTTGAAGAAATGACTTCTAGGTTAAAAAAATTAGATAGCAACTATAATATGTAGTATTTTAAACTTAGGTATATTTGTGAAACATCTAGAAAGAGAAAAAAAACAGAGGTAATATTATGACCACATTATAAAGTAGCTTCTTTTCATTTTAAAGAAGAAAAGTAATATTCAAAAATTTCTTCTTAAATATTTTGACATAATTTTATAATTGCTTTATAGTCTTCAGCTTTATACAGTCTTCAGCTTTAATGCTGAATTTGTTAATTTGTAAAGGCCAGGGAAAGAAAAGCAGAACCGTAGATTATAGGTACCTAAATGCCTTTCCCTGGCCTTTACAAATTAACAAATTCAGCATTAAAGCTGAAGACTCTATAAAGCTGAAGAAATTTGTGAAAAGGAAGAGGTAATGCCAATATGAGGGCAGAGATGGGAGCGATGTGGCTCTGATCAAGGAAGGCAAGAAACACTGACGGCTGGGAGAGGCTGGCACTGGAACAGGCAAGGAAGGATTCCCCTCTAGAGTGCTCAGCAGGAGCATGACCCTGACGACACCTTGATTTCAGACTTCTGATCTCGAGAACTGTGAGAGTGAATTTGGTTATGGTAATTGGTTATGGAAACCCTGGAAAACTAATATAGCTATATATAATCAAAGTGATTAGCGAATGATCTAAATCAAGAAAAGTGACTTACATCATTGTAATTTGCCTGCATATGGCTACTATGATAGAGTTTACATATTTTCTAGATTTGAAAACCACTGTTTGATCGATTGCTCTCCCTCTTCCTTCTCTCTCTCTCTCTTTCTTTATTTTTTTAAATTTTTTTATTAATTTTTTATTTTTTATAAACATATATTTTTATCCCCAGGGGTACAGGTCTGTGAATCACCAGGTTTACACACTTCACAGCACTCACCAAAGCACATCTCCCCAATGTCCATAATCCCACCCCCTTCTCCCAAAACCCCTCCCCCCAGCAACCCTCAGTTTGTTTTGTGAGATTAAGAGTCACTTATGGTTTGTCTCCCTCCCAATCCCATCTTGTTTCATTTATTCTTCTCCTACCCACTTAAGCCCCCATGTTGCATCACCACTTCCTCATATCAGGGAGATCATATGATAGTTGTCTTTCTCTGCTTGACTTATTTCGCTAAGCATGATACGCTCTAGTTCCATCCATATTGTCGCAAATGGCAAGATTTCATTTCTTTTGATGGCTGCATAGTATTCCATTGTGTATATATACCACGTCTTCTTGATCCATTCATCTGTTGATGGACATCTAGGTTCTTTCCATAGTTTGGCTATTGTGGAAATTGCTGCTATAAACATTTGGGTGCATGTGCCCCTTTGGATCACTATGTTTGTATCTTTAGGGTAAATACCCAAAAGTGCAATTGCTGGGTCATAGGGCAGTTCTATTTTCAACATTTTGAGGAACCTCCATGCTGTTTTCCAGAGTGGCTGCACCAGCTTGCATTCCCACCAACAGTGTAGGAGGGTTCCCCTTTCTCCACATCCTCGCCAGCATCTGTCATTTCCTGACTTGTTGATTTTAGCCATTCTGACTGGTGTGAGGTGGTATCTCATTGTGGTTTTGATTTGTATTTCCCTGATGCCGAGTGATATGGAGCACTTTTTCATGTGTCTGTTGGCCATCTGGATGTCTTCTTTGCAGAAATGTCTGTTCATGTCCTCTGCCCATTTCTTTCTTTTCTTTTTTTTTTTTTAAATTTTTTATTTTTTATAAACATATATTTTTATCCCCAGGGGTACAGGTCTGTGAATCACCAGGTTTACACACTTCACAGCACTCACCAAATCACATACCCTCCCCAATGTCCATAATCCCACCCCCTTCTCCCAAACCCCCTCCCCCCAGCAACCCTCAGTTTGTTTTGTGAGATTAAGAGTCACTTATGGTTTGTCTCCCTCCCAATCCCATCTTGTTTCATTGATTCTTCTTCTACCCACTTAAGCCTCCATGTTGCATCACCACTTCCTCATATCAGGGAGATCATATGATAGTTGTCTTTCTCTGCTTGACTTATTTCGCTAAGCATGATACGCTCTAGCTCCATCCATGTTGTTGCAAATGGCAAGATTTCATTTCTTTTGATGGCTGCATAGTATTCCATTGTGTATATATACCACGTCTTCTTGATCCATTCATCTGTTGATGGACATCTAGGTTCTTTCCATAGTTTGGCTATTGTGGAAATTGCTGCTATAAACATTCGGGTGCATGTGCCCCTTTGGATCACTACGTTTGTATCTTTAGGGTAAATACCCAAAAGTGCAATTGCTGGGTCATAGGGCAGTTCTATTTTCAACATTCTGAGGAACCTCCATGTTGTTTTCCAGAGTGGCTGCACCAGCTTGCATTCCCACCAACAGTGTAGGAGGGTTCCCCTTTCTCCGCATCCTCGCCAGCATCTGTCATTTCCTGACTTGTTGATTTTAGCCATTCTGACTGGTGTGAGGTGATATCGCATTGTGGTTTTGATTTGTATTTCCCTGATGCCGAGTGATATGGAGCACTTTTTCATGTGTCTGTTGGCCATCTGGATGTCTTCTTTGCAGAAATGTCTGTTCATGTCCTCTGCCCATTTCTTGATTGGATTATTTGTTCTTTGGGTGTTGAGTTTGCTAAGTTCTTTATAGATTCTGGACACTAGTCCTTTATCTGGTATGTCGTTTGCAAATATCTTCTCCCATTCTGTCAGTTGTCTTTTGATTTTGTTAACTGTTTCTTTTGCTGTGCAAAAGCTTTTGATCTTGATGAAATCCCATATTTGCCCTTGCTTCCCTTGCCTTTTGCGTTGTTCCTAGGAAGATGTTGCTGCGGCAGAGGTCGAAGAGGTTGCTGCCTGTGTTCTCCTCAAGGATTTTGATGGATTCCTTTCTCACATTGAGGTCCTTCGTCCATTTTGAGTCTATTTTCGTGTGTGGTGTAAGGAAATGGTCCAATTTCATTTTTCTACATGTGGCTGTCCAATTTTCCCAGCACCATTTATTGAAGAGGCTGTCTTTTTTCCATTGGACATTCTTTCCTGCTTTGACGAAGATTAGTTGACCATAGAGTTGAGGGTCTATTTCTGGGCTCTCTATTCTGTTCCATTGATCTATGTGTCTGTTTTTGTGCCAGTACCATGCTGTCTTGATGATGACAGCTTTGTAATAGAGCTTGAAGTCCGGAATTGTGATGCCACCAACGTTGGCTTTCTTTTTCAATATCCCTTTGGCTATTCGAGGTCTTTTCTGGTTCCATATAAATTTTAGCATTATTTGTTCCATTTCTTTGAAAAAGATGGATGGTACTTTGATAGGAATTGCATTAAATGTGTAGATTGCTTTAGGTAGCATAGACATTTTCACAATATTTATTCTTCCAATCCAGGAGCATGGAACATTTTTCCATTTCTTTGTGTCTTCCTCAATTTCTTTCATGAGTACTTTTTGGTTTTCTGACTATAGATTCTGTGTCTCTTTGGTTAGGTTTATTCCTAGGTATCTTATGGTTTTGGATGCAATTGTAAATGGGATTGACTCCTTAATTTCTCTTTCTTCTGTCTTGCTGTTGGTGTAGAGAAATGCAACTGATTTCTGTGCATTGATTTTATATCCTGACACTTTACTGAATTCCTGTATAAGTTCTAGCAGTTTTGGAGTGGAGTCTTTTGGGTTTTCCACATATAGTATCATATCATCTGCGAAGAGTGATAATTTGACTTCTTCTTTGCCGATTTGATGCCTTTAATTTCCTTTTGTTGTCTGATTGCTGAGGCTAGGACCTCTAGTACTATGTTGAATAGCAGTGTTGATAATGGACATCTCTGCCGTGTTCCTGACCTTAACGGAAAAGCTTTCAGTTTTTCTCCATTGAGAATGATATTTGCGGTGGGTTTTTCATAGATGGCTTTGATGATATTGAGGTATGTGCCCTCTATCCCTACACTTTGAAGAGTTTTGATCAGGAAGGGATGCTGTACTTTGTCAAATGCTTTTTCAGCATCTATTGTCTCTCTTTCTGTTTTATGGTCTCTACAGGTGGTAATACTTTTAGTGATACCATCTAGAGACCACAAAGCAGGTATTCATCCCCGTTTTCAGCATTGTTGGGAATGCAACAGAAGGATGGCTCACAGTCAAGAGTGAGTCCCCAGCCTAAGTGGAAAAACAACTCCAGTGCAGATCCAGAACATAACAAAGGAACTCAAATCCCTGTAAGGAAAGAAACTACTGTGTCTCCATACCTTGTGAGTGTGAAAGATGGACAGGCTCTGGAGATAGACAGGGAAAGAAAAGCATGCTCTAAACAGAAAAATGTGAATTAAAGTTTTGAGGTAAGAATGAGCACAGCTTATATGACTTGGAATAGAGGAGGCTGTTACCGCCTAGGGAGAAGAAACATGGTGTGATCGGTCATAAAAACCAGGTACAGGTTTCATGAGTAAAATGAAAGAATGCCTTAAGGGACCAGCTTTTGTTGGTTCCCTCATTTTCAGAGTAAGAATAAAATTAGTGGGAATCAATAGTTTTATCCCTCAATTTCCTACCCCTAACCCAAGTGGTCAGGGAGACAAAGAAATTGGGAGACAGACACAAAAGAGATTGAAAATAAAATCACGTCTGAAAACTCAAGTTACTTAAAAATATGCTAATCTTCCTTTTTTACAGTTCTATGAATTCTCAGCAGTCTTGGAAGTTAGAAAAATTCCTTGAGTATTCTGCTGAAAGATGATGAGACTAAGGATTGGCATAGCATAGGGAACAAGAATCAGAATTTTCCATGGTTTCTTGATGATCTTCTAAATAAACAGTGAAAAAAAAAATGTGTTTAGATAGGTAGAGGTTCAGAATGTTCAAATTCCAGGGGGATACCTGTCTGTTCACTTCCTAGTTTTTCTTATCTTAGCTTTGTTTACATTAGTAGCTCAGTACTTGCCAAACTCCTACCAATTCGTTTTTCGATGCTACGTTATGGGATGAAATGGTTTCAGAGTGCCTCTGTCTCAGATGTCCTGTCTCTGTCTCAGATGTCCTTTCTCTGATGTCCTCTGCAGAACATCTAAAGCTTTGGCACAAACCACTGGTGGATATGTACAGTGGGTTTTATTCTTTGTTTTCGCTTTGAGAACTGGGTTGTTCATTCTTTTCCAAAAGCTTCTGGTAAGCTTTTGAAACAATCAAAAATGTTATTTAAATTGGATAGAAATACGAGATATTGTTTAAATTAGATAAAAAAGAATATTAGATATTTTCTTGCTTAGATTTCTGTCCAGAGAAGCAGAGAATTAGATACGAATAGGTAGGGATATTATGTTAAGCATATCACATAAATTTGATAAAAAAAATACTGGGTACTTCTCATTTAGAATTCTGTTTAGAGAAGCAGAAAATTAGCTGAATAAATAGGGAATGAACCTCTAAATCTTGGTGAAGTCTAGCAGTTGAAAGTCTGCTTTAGGTAACCATCTTTTTTTTTTTTAAGTGTATCCCCAAAATATACTATGCCCGGTCCATTTTATTTTTAAATGTGCTACTCCAAGTCCTTAAAAAACTACCATCCATGCAACTTTGAAAAAAAAGATTTCTTGGAAGTGTCTGTGAGCTTGAGGACACAGGTATCTACTATCCGTGCAACTCTGAAGAAAAGATTTCTTGAAAGTGTCTGTAAGCTTGAGGACACAGGAATCAATAAAGACGTATTCCTGGTAAGTTATGATACTAAACCACTGCAGGCCCTTTCTCATTCCTCTTGGAATTCAAACTCAGCCCAGCAGCCCTGCAAGCCTGCCCAGCCCCTGCATGCAATTTTGTGCATTCTGGGCTGCCTCCTTGCCCTGAGCCACCCATTCTCCAGCCCATGCCCTGCACTGGATTATGGTTAGTGTCAAGTTTGAGGCTTCTTAAAATCACTGCTGCAGTTTCCACACAGAAATTACTAACAATGGCTAAATTAATGACAGTGTTAGGGCACCACCCTGGAAGAATTACTAGGCAAAACACACTCCAGTGGCAACAAAAGCAGAAAAACAAAGACTGATGTCAAGGGATTTCAGTAATTTTAAAGCATCTTAAAGATTCTTAGCAAATTAGAAGTGTCATCCTTTATTTCTTAAATGAGGAAATATATCTATCGTCAGACTCCTGTTTCATTTTTTACATAATTGTGTATGTTCTCGGGTTGACAGTGCCTTAAAGTCGGCATAAAATCAGTATGGCTGACTTTACTCGTCAATTCAATCATACGACAAGCTATTTATTAAGCATCTACCACATACCAAACATTGTTCTAGTAGCTGAAGATTCAGTAGTGAATAAAACAGACCAAAAAAATCCCATGTCTCGGGAGTTTATATTCTACCTGAAGAGACAATAAAGAAGCTATATATGTAGAGTGTTCAGACAGTGCTAACATTAAAAAGTAAATCAAACCAAGAGACCTGACAACGTGGAAAAGGTGTGACCTTTTTAGAGACAAAGAGATGGCCTTCCTGAGAAGACATCTTTGGATCGAGATAGGAAAGATGTGATGGAGTAGTCACACAGACACTCTTGGGAGAAGCTGTCAGACGGACCTGTGAGTGCACAGCCCTGCCTCTGATGGGAAGGTGCCCGGGGTTTGTGCTGGCTTTACAGAAACAGAAGGACAACGTGGCAGTCTTAGAAAATGCATCTGGGGGGTTCATGGAGCAGGGTACAAATTATGTCCACCTTCCACCCTGAGCCATGGGGATGAAGACTGTAAGAGCTGCTAGGTTGAGGCAGACTATTTTTAAAATGCAAATATTCAATATGGATGCAGGCAACCAGGTGGATTTTCATCTCCTATTTTATCTTTTTTAAAAAATATCCACAAGGTCCATAAATTACTATCGTAATCAGACCATCGTTTAAAATGATAGCTAAAATTTTGCAAGCTATTGGGTTCAGTTTTGTGATATACACATAAAAAATTGAATAACTGTGTATTGCTTTTACAATTGAAAGAAATATGTTATTTAAAACTATTTATAAGTGAATAAAAAAGCAGAGTTTGCTGAAGTAGAATAAATACAAGTTTATTTCCCAGGGAAACTTGAATTTGAATCTTGCTTCTGTTACTTGCTAATTATATAACTTTGAGCATACTTCTTAATGCTTTAAAATCCAGTGTTCTCCTCTAGAAGTAGGAATACAGACAGATAGATGGTATATAGATATATTTTATCTTTAAGTTGTATTGCTTCATTGTGAAAATTAAGTAAAATACTGTATGCAGAACACTCCACATATTGTTTGATAATCATAATCAAAATAAGAATAGTAATAAAATAATAATATGGCAAACAACATTGATGATAACAAAAGTAAAAATAATGTTTAGATTCCCTGTCCTTATTATAGAATGGGCATCATGTGGTCAGTGCTTTAATGTATCATCATGTTTGATCCCTATAGAAAACCGTTAAGGTGGGCATTATTATTACCATCCCATTTTACAGACAATGAGAATAAAAGCTATAAAAGGAAAATACTCCACAGGCAGGAGGTAGCTATTTATCTGACAATAAAGGCACTACAAGCATAGGTTCAGGCTTGCAAGTCCATGGAGTTTTATCTTACACATCAAGAACCAGGAAGTTTAATGCTTTCCTTGAGCCCACAAATCCCTGGAATATTAAATTAATACTTCTCAGTGATCTATTTGTATTAAATGTTGAGGTGAAACTAGAGACAACAACAAAAAAAATGGACCAGACAATTGGAGATGGCCTTAAAAATAAATCCAACCAATGTAAGGAGGATTAAAAATTAAAGAAGCTCAAAGCATATGTGTGTACAGATAGTTAGAAACTGTGCGTACCTGTTTCTCCGGAAATAGCTTTATATAAAGAATTAAAATATTTTACATTTACATAATTTTTATTCACTCTCTATGATGGTTAGACTTTATGTGTCAGCTTGGCTAAAACTATGGTGTCCAGTTCCTTGGTCAAATACTAGCCTAGATGTTGTTCTGGAGATACTTTGTAGCTGTCTATAATCAGTTGACTTTCAAAAAGCAGATTAGCCTCTACAGTGTGGGTGGACTTCATCTAATCAATCAGTTAAAGGCCTTAAGAGTAAAACCTAGGGTTCCCCTGGGAAAAAAGAACTTTGACTCAAGACTGTAACTTAAAAGTCCCACCTGTGGTTTGTCTCCCTCCCAATCCCATCTTGTTTCATTGATTCTTCTCCTACCCACTTAAGCCCCCATGTTGCATCACCACTTCCTCATATCAGGGAGATCATATGATGAGTGCTGTGAAGTGTGTAAACCTGGTGATTCACAGACCTGTACCCCTGGGGATAAAAATATATGTTTATAAAAAATAAAAAATTTAAAAAAAATTAAAAAAAAAAAAAAAGTCCCACCTGACCATAACAGACTCTTAATCTCAGGAAACAAACTGAGCGTTGCTGTGGGTGGTGGGGGGAGGGATAGAGTGGCTGGGTGATGGACATTGGGGAGGGTATGTGCTATGGTAAGTGCTATGAATCATGTAAGACTGATGATTCACAGACTGTACCCCTGAAGCAAATAATACATTGTATGTTAGTTTAAAAAAAAGTCCTATCTGAATTTCCAGCTGATCTGGCTTGCCCTACACATTTGGGACTTGCCAAAGCCTACAATCACATGAATCAATTCCTTAAAATAAATCACACACACACACACACACACACACACACACACAATGTAATATATATTTAAATATATATTATATGTATTTTACATATATATCTATATATTTTATGTATTTATACATATACATACATATGGTTTATTGACTGATTGACTGAGAGGGAGAGAGTGAGCAGGACTGGGTGGGGAGAGGCAGGAGAGAGGGAGAGACAGTCTTTAAGCAGGCTCCACACTCAGCGTGGAGTCTGACATGGGGCTTGATCTCACAACCCCGAGATTCTAACCTGAGCCAGAATCAAGAGTCAGATGCTTAACTGACTAAGCCACCCAGGTGCCTCTGTATGGTTCTCCTTCTCTGGAGAATCCTTACTGATATACTCTCCACTTCCATTTGTATACCTTTATGACCATTTTGTTTTTAATTTTATGCTTTTTCAGTATTTGAGCTTAACATTAACTTGGGTTTCATTTCTGGTTTTTCTACCAGTATTCTAAAGGACAACAGCACAAAAATCTAACTATTATTAAATGAAATAACATGAAATTTCTACATTAAATCAAAATCTTAGTTATACCTCTGGAGTTTTTTCAGCATTATGATGGAAGTGAGTTTCAAAAAGTTGAATTTTTAAAACTATAGCAACATACATGCAAAGATTTATCACATTTTTTCCCCCAAGCTCAAAAAGTTTACTAAATTTGAAGAGCCATTTTCTAATATTCTTTATGTTTTGGCTATAAGTTCATGATAAAAAATCTTTATCTGTAATAAGATAATATTAGCCTGGGTTAAGTAATGACAGTATTTAATACTCTTGGGGATTTCTGGACAATGAAATTTAACATGACTGTCATTTTTTTTGAAATGTGGGAAAAGAAGATTACAGTTAGTAGCACATAAGAACTAGAGTTGAGTAAACTTTTTGTAGTTTCTGTAGAAACAGATCGTTAAAGCAAAAAACAAAGATCAGCTCAATAAAGATAATATATATATATGCAGTTTGGGGAAGCATAAAAATATTTTTAAGCACATGAGAGAAAAACAAAGTATATAGTGAAGTTGAGATTTTAAAAAGTCATGATGTAAAATACTGCAAATACGAGAACAGACTTTAGTATAACTGAGATGTGTATTGAGGTTATTTTTCAACAAACAGATTTCCAGAGTCTCCTAAGAATTTTTATAAAATAATACGAAAGACATACCAAAATGTAGAACTAAGAAAGTAGTTAAAAATGACAAAGAGGTGTTATAACAACTACTTATGAGCTTTACTGATCATTGACCTACTATATAGCTCCCCCTGTCTCTTCCAAAAGAGTAGCCCGATTCTTATTTAAGTATCTGCCCCTCAGCTCCTGATCCCGAGAGAAAGTAGGAACTAACTTTAGGCTCCAGGGGAAGTGCTTGAGTAGCTGGCTGTTTCAGAGGGATGGCAGAAGGAATCAAAGCCTGTCCAATTAGAGTGGATCTCAGGATGCTTGCTTTCTTGCTCTTTCTGGACACAGATAAAGGTGCACATAGCCATAGTAGCTTTTGGCAGACATATCACTGCCACGAGGGAAACCAGTCTGAAAGTGAAAATAAATTTTGTACTACCAAAGACAGAACGAAAAGATGGGGAAAGAAAAACAAAACAAAGACTTTTGGTATCAATGAGTTACTCATTATCAATTCTGTGAGACAATAAAATCTCTTATTATTCAAGCAATACTAAACTGACTTTTCTTTTATAACTAAAGCATGTCACACAGGAGCACCTGAGTGGCTCAGCTGGTTGAGGTCCAACTTCTGATTTCAGCTCAGTTCATGATCTAAGGGTCAGAAGATTAAGCCCCCTGTTAGGCTCTGCACTGGGTGTGGAGTCTGCTTAAGGTTCTCTGCCTCCCTCTGCCCTGCTCTCTCTCTCTCAAAAATAAATAAATGAATGAATGAATGTATGGTTGTATGAATGGATGTTTGAATGAAAGCATGTCACACAGTAACTTTTTAGAATGCATGCATTGCTAGATATTAACATATACTACTGAAGAAATTATATCTTCGAGTTATACTATGAGGGATTTTTATTATTCCATATCTCTTGGAAATATTTAACTTTACTTCAAGTTCAGATTTATACTTTTTGGGGAAAGATGATAGATTATATAACTATATCTATATTCACAGAGGTACAAATATATTTTTTTCCTCTTGTGATAGTTTAATGCTTAAACTTGTCTAAAGAGAAAGATATGGAATCTTGCCATTTGCGACAACATGGATGGAACTAGAGAGTATCATGCTTAGTGAAATAAGTCAAGCAGAGAAAGACAACTATCATATGATCTCCTTGATATGAGGAAGTGGTGATGCAACATGGGGGCTTAAGTGGGTAGGAGAAGAATCAATGAAACAAGATGGGATTGGGAGGGAGACAAACCATAAGTGACTCTTAATCTCACAAAACAAACTGAGGGATGCTGGGGGGAGGGGGGTTGGGAGAAGGGGGTGGGATTATGGACATTGGGGAGGGTATGTGCTTTGGTGAGTGCTGTGAAGTGTGTAAACCTGGTGATTCACAGACCTGTACCCCTGGGGATAAAAATATATGTTTATAAAAAATAAAAAATTAAAAAAAAAAAAAAAAAGAGAAAGATATGGAGTAGGTAACCTCCCAAATTCCCTACTGGTAACAAGTTTATCTTAGAAAAAATATGAAAAAATATTATCTACATAAAACAGAGGTTTAAATAACAACTATTTTTTTTTCTTACAGTTCAATATACTATCACACATCACTTTTCACTAAAGCCTCAGGAAACTGGACAAGCCTAATCTTTAGAAGCAATGGTTTCTTCCTCATTCCATTGAGAAGCTGCAGATAATAACTTCTGGTTTTTAGAGACTATAGCAATAATGTGCTGGTTTTTATATGTAAGTTTTTAATATTTCAGCTTCCTTAGCATATCTTTATGAACAAGAATATACTTGATAAAATAATTAGTAAAGTTTCTCCAGGCACTATAGGGAAAATATGTCTATATAGAAAAGGAAAAAATTTGTAACAAATACAAGGCGAACAAAAATGAGGATGTGAAGCTCTATTTCAGACCCCAAGGAAATAAAGTGCTAAGATCAGAATGCAAAAGCAGCTCTTGTTCATTAGAGAATAATATGGTAAGCTTTATTCCTTTTCAAAATGCATGGGTTGTAGAATAATTGAGCAAAGTCAGCCATGCAGAATTAAATTTCATAAAAAAACAGGAACGAGTCTAAAAGAAATCTATAGCATAGTGAAGAACATCACAAAATTCACTATAACAAAGGGAAGGTTTTGTAGGACCAAAGTTAAATATTTTAAAAGTTAGAGGAAAATATCTAATCACTCTGTGTACTTGTTTAGCTGCAGAAATATGTAACATTTGTTTTAAACATACATACACACAGACACACACACACAGACACAGACACACACATACATACACATATGCATATGTTTATACACACACATGGTTTATCTATAAGGTCACAAATATATATTTATATATGTAAAACTATAGTTACAATTCTTTACTACTGCTAGTCAGTGTTCTATTATATGTTAAATGATTGGTGTTGTGTGTACTTCCTCAATGGCCAAGCTGGTCTTTTGAAAGATTAAACATACTAAAAGATTTGGAAGTAATCAGTGAAAATAATGATGCCTGGTATGCCCAGTCACTACTGTCTGCATCTCTGATGGGCACCAGGGAGGTCCCAGTAAGTTTATTATAAACTACTGTACCCAGGCAGCAATGTCTAGCATCACTACCAAGTGGGATCAGATATTGATAGTTCTCGAATAAGTTTAACATTTAAGTAAACTATGAAATCTTAACTTTATGAACATAAAGAACAGTATGGCTCTCATAAACTAGTGTTTTAACATAGCTGATTTCTAAAAAGATTCTTTTACATTCACCTGAAAGTTCCATTTTTTCTAATCATAATTTTTTGTCATTTGTTAGCTCCGTATTAATAGCTACTTTTATATAAGCCCAAACCCAGTTCTTTAATATTAAAAAAGTAACAAAACAATTAAAAATCTCTCCTTAGGCAAGAATAGAAGAAAAAAATCAAGCTTTGTTTTTGCGGTGATTGGAATAAAACAGTAAGTGGTTTTAATTTTAGCCACTGTCCTGTTGTAGAGGTACAAGATCTCCACAATATTGACAAGCTAGTTTTTAACTAACTTTGATCCCATTCAGTAACATTTTTCATTTATGGCCCTGTTGTTATTCTTATAATGATTTCATCACCTTAATGAATAAGTGGTATTTCTAGAGAGGTAAAATAATAGCTAATAAGACAAATTAAGAGGAATGAGGAAATTTATGTGAGGATAAGCTTGATTAAATATACCTTATGGTTAATAAATTAAATTTTACATAGATTAGCTCATTTGTAGAGGTCAGTTTTCTAATGCAAATGTCTTAATTTTTTAAAGGACACAGACACAAGTACTGGTATAATCAGTTTATGAAGCCTCTCCCTATTATGAAATTTAAATAAAAGATAAATGAAAATTGAATTTGTGCAACTGAGTGGGAAGCAACCACTGACTTAACTTTATTAAAAAGTGTTATTTTATGAAATTTAATCTAAATATCATGTATCCCCTTTCAAAAGTTAGAAACTTATTTCTTTTCAAAGTTACAAACTGATCTATATTTCACATGCACAGATACACACACACTATACACTTTTAATAATTGCAAATCTTTGTTTTTGAAGGCATATTTATTAGGCCAAAGTCTGAGGAATATAATAGCATGGTTCTGAGACTATAAAGGATTAATTTATATTACAATGTCATAAACAGAGTCTGAAGGAAATTTCAAAAGAGAGCTTCCCAAAACATAGCTGAGCAGCAGCAACATAATTGGATTGTGTGTATCACCTCTAACAGTGAATTCATTGGAAAGTACAGCATCTGAATGACCACTCTAAAAATATGAATCTCATTAGCTTGTAATTATTGGGATATAACCTAGTTTGAAGAAATTTCTTGTATTGTTCATGGATGTGCTTTTTATACTCCATGAAATAAGATGTTTAAATATCTGAGCATAAGATTCAACTAAGATAAATAAAAAGGAGCTTACAGTAGTTACAGAAACAGGTGTTAGGTGACACTGCCCTAGTAACTCAGATGCTACATAACAAGCACCCCTAGGCTAATGCATCCCATCAGAACCTTCAGAGCCGAATGATTAACAAGCAGATGCTCATATTCAATAACAGGACATATCCGCAAGAGGAGAAACACAGATGTGATGTTTTATGCTTCCCCTCCACAACAGAACACCAAAAAAAAGCAGTTATTAAGCACTTGCTTTTTTGCATGGCAATTTAGAAGTTTAAATAAGAGAAATTAGGCATATTTAAATAAATAAATACAGAATAAAGCTTAAAAATATTGTAAACATTGTAAGATGGAAATAGACTGGAGGGATCAGTTATCTGTTTGAATAATAGCATTCATAATATTCTAATAAAAGGCTAATCAAATAGGCTCTTTAGTAAAGAGAAAGGCCTATATCATTTTGTAGCATTGTAACATGAATAAAACACTACCTAATAACTCATTAATTTTCTCAGAGTTATATTGTCTATCATTCTGATTTTTTCACACTACATGTTATTCAAGATAGAGCCCTATTTATTATTCTTTTAAGAAACAGTTCTGAACAATGAGAACTTGTCACATTGTGGAATTATAATTAATCCAATTCTGTGTACTTGTAGGATAAAAACAACCTAGATTTCTTATACAATATCCATACACTGCAAACATTTAATAAATAGTATCATTCAGTATCTACTAGGGACCTGCACTGATAAATCATGTGTAGATTTGCTTAGAGGAATCATTCTTATTTCATAATTTGTATATTAATAACAAATAACCAGGACCCTACAACACCCCCATTTGCTTTATTATTTTTTCTCCTATTCAATTTTGAGGAGTAGCAGATCTCCTAATGGAAACATCCAAATTATTTCATTTAAAGAAATTAAAGTATGTATTTGAAGAAGTTACTGTCCAATTATGCTGTAAATCTGAAGGAAGAATTTGAGTCTGATTAAGATACTGAAGACATTATGTAGAAACATATAAAAGTTTAATTCAGGTAAAACTTGGGGGGCAAACAAAAGATTGCATTTCACTGATGATTTAAACAGCCAGGAAAGAAATAAAAAAATAAAAGACTGTAAAATGAGTCTGAGCTTAAAAAAGATTATTCTACATAAATTCTATTAATGGAAGAAGATAAGAGTAAAAACTAAGAATTATTAATAATATATGAAATAAATATATTCTGCATAACATTTTTAAATAAAAGGTATCTTTTGATAATTATTACTGAAAAAGAAACATAAACAGATAATAAATATTCATTTAAGAAAAATGTTGAGAAAACTGGTTGCAAAAGTTACCAAAAAGAACTACAATAATCCTAATCCACTTTCTACAACTATTCATATCCATTGTAAAACCAAATTTTTACAAATCTCATAATAAATATTTTGTCAAAAGGCTTAATACTGGACAATAATACTGCTTTTATTATATACTTTGATAAAATTAAAACACTTAACTTCCACTGGAAGGTTTTATATAGAAGCAGTGCCTGCTTTCCTAAATGACAAATTTCCTCAGTGCTAATCCGTGCATGAAATCTTTTATTTAATATATTCCTTAAGATTACATTTGTTCTATTCTAAAAGTCTGTGCTAAAATCACAACAAAAACACCCAGTCACATCTAAAAACAAAAATACTTTTAAACTAGAATTTAAACTTTATGATGTTCAGATCATTCTGGAGAAAAAGAAATACTTAGAGAAAAAAAATACTCAGTTGCATTTACCAAAAGATTTTCTTAGTAGGCAGATAAATTGTTAAAATAACTTAAAAATAACAAAATCACACGAAGAAATAGTTATATTATACTTAAATATCATTTATACTAGGTTAAAATTAATCCTCCCCATGCAAAAAGAATAATTCTTTGTCAATCGTACCAGAACTGTTTGGCAGGCAACAGAACAAATAAGATGGAAGAGGAATGAGCCTGGGCTAGAAAAGCATCTTGCTTGTAAGGATTGTTACAAAGAGAAAACTCAGTTAAGGTTGAGAAACACAGAGTCTTTGGGTAACCCTGTGAACACTAACACCTCAAGTAAGGGCAAAAAGAAGTCAGGAACTAGACAGAGGATTCATAGCAATAGAGGAGTCATAGCAACAGAGGAGTTTGCTATAGAGTCATGTGATTAGATCGCTCCTAAAATGGGCTACACAACATTGACTAGACTGGGAGAAAATAACAGGGAACCCTGAGCATCCGAATCAGACTACAAACTAATGATATTATAAAAATGAAATAATTGAGAGTTTATCTGATTCTGTGATTCCGTTACCAAAGGGATTATAATGAGTATCATGCAATAAAGCATCCTTGGGATTTATTACGAAAGATATCTGTAAAACCTCTACTTCATTTTCTTCCATTGAATTTTTGATCTTTCAAATTTACTCCGCCAGGTAAAAATCCCCACCTGGCCACTTTTGGAGGAGGGTAGAAATCAGGAAGTCTGGAACCAGCTCAAATATGAATTGAAATGACCCTGCCTTGTACCTAAGTTCCAGTAACTGGACTAGATTCCCCTCTCCTTCCTACAAAATCAGACTGCCTTTTGTCCGTTGGTTTTAGTAATCATTTCCTGCTCTGTTGCTCAGACCTAATTCCTTTCCTCAATTACATGTCTAAGAAGGAATCTAGTACTGAGATCTGGTTTTCCTCTTCAGACCAGCCTCTGACCCCTACATCTCAAGACCTGACTCCTTTTTTCCTGATGTTGCTGGTCTGCCCAGGCCTTTTATTTATTGCTAACCTCAACAACTGTGCCGCTCACTTTATCCTTATGAAATGTGTCTGGTCTTTAGGCTCCTGGCATTTCTCTTTGATCCATCCCATGGTCCCAGAACCATTGTTGAAGATACAATACCTTCTCTACCATTAGCATTCTTCATAGTACTTAGTTCAAACCTTAACTTGTGCTTGATAAATGCTGGTTAGCTGGATGAGCAGCAGAGTTATGCTGCCAAGTCTCAGCATCATTAAGTTATAACTGTGAAAATTGTTTTAAATAAAGTGAATGTTTGAGACAACAATATGATTTTTAACCTTAAATGTAAATGAGTAGCATGTTTAGTGCCAGTTATATATTTGATAATGCAATATTCTATCACAGAAGTTCATTTGATCATTTTCCTTTTTTTTCATTCTGCTCATTTTATTAATTTTCTGCATTTTATCATTTTAGTTTTCCCTCCTCGTTTTGTTATTTTGGGTTTTTCTTAATGTTTTAATTTTCTCATTTCCTTATTCTTTAATGTTGATGTGATATTTTATATTGTGTTTTCCTCTGTAGTAGTTGATTTTCAATTCTTTTTTTTTATTTAGAACTTATAACCAACATCATTTAATCTGCGACAGCATAACGGGTCCAAGAAACAAAAAAAGTCAGTAAATAAAACTATGCCAGTTTTTTGGTTGAAACCTGAATAAATATACTTCAAAGGGTAAAGAAGGGTCAATTAACAAGGGCACTAAATTAAATAGAAATAATCTTAGCAACATAAGAACTTTACCTGCAGAAGTTGGCTCTTCTTCATCTGATGCTATGATAAGAGGAAAAGGGGTGCGGTGGAGACGGAGAGGATGGATGGGGGTGGGGAGGGAGAGAGAGAGAAAAAAAGAAAAATTGAACATAAATATATTCTGCATTTTCAAACAATGACTACAAGCTCCTGACTCGTAATTTTGTGAATTACAAAGTTGTAAAATTACAGAAATCTGTCATTAGATAATTGGATAATGACAAATTAATGGGTATTTACATTAAATTAACATTTATATACTTTTATACTCTAAAATACTTATGTATTAGAAAAGACCCTTCATTTGTCTGAATCTGATTTTCCCTTCCTTTTGCAAAAAAGACTGGTCTTATTTAATTTGAATGTAAATTATAATTCCTATGAATTATATTGTTAAAAATAGAAATTGAACAGGGGCACCTGGGTGGCTTAGTGGTTAAGCCTCTGCCTTCGGCTCAGGTCATGATCCCAGGGTCCTGGGATCGAGTCCCACCTCAGGCTTTCTGTTCAGCAGGGAAGCCTGCTCCCCCCCTCTCTCTGCCTGCCTCTCTGCCTACTTGTGATCTCTGTCTGTCAAATAAATAAATAAAATCTTTAAAATAAATAGAAATTGAACATATGAATACCCCACTGTCACATCATGGGAATTTTCTATTAGCAAAGAGGAATCAAAAGGTATTGTTGATAGGGAAAATTTTGTTCCATGAAGTAGACATTATAAATAAGATAGGGGTTACACACAAACACACTCAGCTCACAGGTACCACACACTTTAAGATTCAGAAGTGGTGATACCGTGGTGATGCCACAAGAACCTGCATTTTGAAGGTTGATACAAGGGGTTTTGACAGACGTGGTCTACAACCCACAAAGGATAAACACAGATATTATAAAAGCAGAGGTCACAATAGTAAAACAGAACTTTATGCTAAAGCAGTGGTTCATAACCGTGAATTGACATTGGGGAGGGTATGTGCTTTGGTGAGTGCTGTGAAGTGTGTAAACCTAGTGATTCACAGACCTGTACCCCTGGGGATAAAAATATATGTTTATAAAAAATAAAAAATTATAAATTAAAAAAAATATATTAGAATACCAAACTCTGGGCTCCACTTCAAACCAGTTAAGTCAGAATCTCTTTCAACAATACTAACTTGTAGCCAGGATTGAGATATTACTAGATGATATCAATATAAGGTAACATGAACCATAACTCAAAGTGTGAATCATTTTGATTCCTGTCTTGAAAGGGAGGAATTAAAAAAAAAAAAAATTAGCAGGGGGTGCACAGAGAGAGAGAGAGAATCTGAAGTAGGCTCCACGCCCAGTACGGAGCCCCATGTAGGGGTTGACCTCACAACCCTGAGATCATGACCTGAGCAGAAATCAAGAGTGGCAGGCTTAACCAACTGAGCCATTGAGGTGCCCCAAGAAATTACTAAATAACATCAAATAAGGTAACATGGGGGCACCTGGGTGGCTTAGTCATTAAGCCTCTGCCTTCAGCTCAGGTCATGATTCCATGGTCCTGAGATGGAGCCCCACATTGGGTTCCCTGCTCAGCAGGAAGCCTGCTTCTCCCTCTCCCACTCCCCTTGCTTGTATTGCCTCTCTCACTGTCTCTCTCTCCATCAAAGGAATAAAGTATATATATATATATATAAAATAAAAATTAAAAATATATATATATAAAATAAAAATTAAAAAAAATATATATATATGGTAACATGAACTCAAACTCAAAGGTAACATGAACTCTAACTGATTCCTGTTTTAACAGACAGAAGTTTTTAAGAGCAGCCAGACTCCAAGGGTAATAATCTGCTATGCGTATGTAGGGGATTGAGCATGGTGGTTATAAGAGTGAAAAAGAGTTTACCTGAAGTTGCTTCACAATTTGGCCTAAAATGTACCTCTTCGCCTTTACACTAACAGACAGACTCTGTGAGGAGGTATTTCTGTTCTGTACACAAGTGCAGCTTACCCCGAATATGACCGTTGAGTTATATGACACCAGCCGGTGCTATTTCATTTGATTCATGAAGTTTTAAAATAAAAATTTACTCAGCTGAACTGCTTATAAAGGAGCTTTGTTCCCAGATGATTCGTTAATCAAGGTATCACTGTGTAACCAGGGAGCAGTCTCTACTCTCTCCCATTAAGGTTACATCTGCACAGAGACACCTTAGACAAGCTGACTTTGTGTCCTGACAGTATTTTCGTCTCACGCTGTTTGGCTTGTCTCCTTGGCACACGAAGGAATGGAGAGAGCAAACACAGTTGGCATGCATGGTGTGGAGAACATAAATATTTAAAAAGCCATTTGCTGCTTTATTATGTCCAAAATATATCATAACATGTTCGAAGAGGAAAACTGTCAGTAGCTTCCAGGAATTCCCTTTTAGGAAAATACCATAAAGCCTTGTAGAAGTGCAGACTTAGACGGTCATTGTTAGTAAAAGTCTGGAGAATCAAAGTGGGGGGGGGGGTCACCTTATGTGTGTGAACTCAATTTATAAAAAGCTATGATGAGATGAAAATTACTCGTATTTGATAGATACAGAGGGTTAGAGTGACTGAGCAGTTTGTCTAAGGACAATTTGAATTTGAGCTCATGTCAATGTGACTTCCGAACCAAACTCTTTCCACTCTGCCTTCCTGTCTCCCAAAGTGTTGATTCAGTATCCATTAAGAGAGAAAGGGAAAAAGGAGAAAAGAGTCCTGGAGTAAGGACTGGTTAGATCTCTGATAATGTTACTTGGACTTAAACATAACAGGGGAAAAAACTGGATGTAAGGACCAGGAAACTTCATAAGATCCCTGCAGTCCAGGGATAGACACAGGCAGGTGAGATCTGGAGTATGTAGTTAAATTAGCCTAAGCATGTGACGCCTAAGGAGTGAAAGATTAGAAATGCTGAGATTTTATCCCTCCATTACATATGGATAAGCATGAAATCTTCAGAAAGAACTATCCAGCACAGAAGCAAAGACAATTCCAAATTTATAGAAGTCTTAGTGATTAGAATGTCTTAAAACCAAAGCCTGCCAAGGTAAGCAGTGCACTAACCTACCCTTAAGCCTCTAATACCTAAAAGCATCTTTGTAACAGATTAACAATATTAAAGTCTGCAGATACACAAGTCTGCACAGAATTCTGTTTCTATACAACATCTCCATAACAGTGATTGGTCATGATACAAAGATGTCGCTAACCAATACTCATACTATGAAAATATACACACACAAACACATATACGTATGGGTTAGTAATACTATTAATTCACTGTTGCAGTTACCTCTGGAAAGATGGCCTTGTAGGTGGCTAGCTACACTACCAAACAGAGAATCATGAACTATTAACAGGTGGCAGCTAGAGCCCCAAAGGTACAAATAAGCCTCAAAGTAGACATTAGTGGCCCATTTAGTGACATTTAACTGAAATAATTACCACAGAAGATAATGCCAAATGATTTTTCACTTTTCCATTTGCTTCTCAGAATTCATTGAAATCAGCAAATCAAAAAATACATCTTCGTCACATGCAAGTTCCTTTAATTCTGGAAATTAAAAACACATGCACTGGGGCCCCTGGGTGGCTCAGTCTGATTCTTGATTTTGGCTCAAATTATGATCTCAGAGTTGTGGGATGGAGCCCTGCATCAGGCTCTGTGCTCAGTGTACAGTCCACTTGAGACTCTCTCTCTTTCCCTCTCCCTCTGCTCCTTCCCCCTCTCACCTTCTCCCCACCACCCCCACCATAAATAAATAAAATCTTTACCAAAAAAAAAAAAAAAAGCAAAGCCCAAAACACATGCACCAAGCAAAACAAAACTAAACAAATAACTCTGTATCGCTCTGCTTGGTTACAGTGCAGAAGGATGTGCAGAAAAATAGTAAAAATACATATTGGATCTAGAAAACAACTGTGTGGTTCTCTCATTGCTCATAACGGAATCACCATTTCATTAAGATGCCCCAGATCTACTGAATTTGAATTTGGGTGTCAATTCAGCTTTCAGCATTTTAAAAAAGTGCAGCAGGTGAATGTTACAAACACAAAATGCTGAGAACGATGGCTATACCCATCAAAATGTGTTGCATTAGGAAAGAGTCATGGGTGGAGCTGTTGAAACTGAAGCAGTAAATTAGAAGGCTTATAGGAAACTATTCACAGTGTGTACTGGGGTTACTTCACCAGCTCTCAAAGCTCTCTTGTATCATCTTCAGGTTTATTTGGATATCTACATCAATACTTTGGGGGAAGATGATTCCTCCTTTGGATTTAGAGAGGAAGTTTATTTACATCTCAGAAATAAATAAATCTCCTCCGTTTTCCTGCCCATCATTATTTGTCCAGGTAAGCATATGACCCATTTGGGGACACTGATGTGTAAGATCAAGTTTTTGCATGCTTGGGTGAGGTGAGGCTCTTGGAAAGGAGGCTTCCTCAATCTTCCGAGAAAGTGTCTGGAAAAAACCCTCTTTCTCTTCCTTTTAGACACAGACAGGAAGCTTGTGGTACCAGAAGTAAGCTGGCAGACATTTTGCAGCCATGATGGGCGCCAGCTTTAGAAAGAAGCCAATCCTGCTCCAAGGCAGAATGGAAAAACAGAAAGAAATTAGATTACTGATGATAGAGTTCAACCACAAAGTCATCTCCTTACCCAAATCTGGACCTTCACTTCTGAGGAAAAATACTTTCTCTTTATTGTTTATTTAGTTTTAGTTGAGTTTTCTCTAATTTGGAATGACGTGACATTCTGCCACAACTATAACCAGTTTTGTTGCCATTTAAAATATACTAGAACACATAAGGAGTTAATCATCTCTGAGGCAGGTGAAATGAAAAGTACATACAGTCTTGGGCATTGCATTCAGAGGCAGCTGGGCTTTTGGCACATAATTTTCCCACAGAGCTCATGACAACGTTTTGGTACAATAAACCTACCCTGATTTTGAAGTTGGCCACTGTTTATTCAGGATGATCTACAGTGTACATGTTATTGAACTGGGTTAGTAGGTGACATAAGAAAGCAACCTGTGGACCTGCCTTCTTTCCTTTCACCCACCTTCCCTCCCTTTCTTTTCTGTTCCACAGGATCAAGTGTCAAATACAGTAACTACACAAACTCATGGGCTGTATACTACACTGATACACATATGATATTAAAACACACATACCTCTTCACTGGACAGGCTTTAGTTCTATATGGTACCAATAATTCTTATATCTCCTATCTTTCTTTGTCTTATCCTTGGGTGTTTTAAGTGAACTTTAATAACGTGGAAATTCTATCCATTCAAAAATAATTCTATGCCCACTGTGGCTCACCATCAAATAGGAATAGTTCATTATGAAAGATACAAAATACATTTCTTAGAACATTATAATATATGAACTATTATAATCTATTTTACATATGGATGTTACTCAATTCATTGACTTAAGGATCATTTTGTTTGCTATATTATAAATCTAGTTAATTATGTACCAAATATGCTCTGCAAGTTTGAAATTATCTATAATTCATTATTTCCATAAACAAAGAAACAACAAATATATATTCTTTTTTTTATTAACATATAATGTATTATTAGTCCCAGGGTACAGATCTGTGAATCATCAGACTTACACATTTCACAGCACTCATGATAACACATACACTCTCAATGTCCATAACCCAACCACCCTCTCCCTACCCTTACACCCCCCAGCAATCTTCAGTTTGTTTTGTGAGATTAGGAGTCTCTTATGGTTTGTCTCCCTCCCGATCCTATCTTATTTCATTTTTTCCCTTCCCTACCCCCACAACTCCCTGTCCTGCCTCTCAAATTCCATATATCAGAGACATAATATGATAATTGTCTTTCTCTGGTTGACTTATTTCGCTCAGCATAACACCCCTAGTTCCATCCACGTTGTTGCAAATGGCAAGATTTCATTTCTTTTGATGGCTGCATAGTATTCCATTGTGTGTGTGTGTGTGTGTGTGTGTGTGTGTGTGTGTGTGACACATCTTCTTTATTCATTCATCTGTTGATGGACATCTAGGTCCTTTCCATAGTTTGGCTATTGTGGACATTGCTGCTATAAACATTCAGGTTCACGTGCCCCTTCAGATCACTACGTTTGTATTTTTAGGGTAAATACCCAATAGTGCAATTGCTGGGTCATAGAGTAGCTCTATTTTCAATTTTTTGAGGAACCTCCATGCTATTTTCCAGAGTGGCTGCACCAGCCTGCATTCCCATCAACAGTAGAGGGTTCCCCTTTCTCCACATCCTCGCCAGCATCTGTCATTTCCTGACTGGTTCAGTTTAGCCATTCTGACTGGTGTGAGGTGGTATCTCATTGTGGTTTTGATTTGTATTTCCCTAATGCCAAATGATGTTGAGCACTTTTTCTTGTGTCTGTTCGTCCCTTGGATGTCTTCTTTGCAGAAATGTCTGTTGATGTCTTCTGCCCATTTCTCGATTGGATTATTTATTCTTTGGGAGTTGAGTTTGCTAAGCTCATTATAGATTTTGGATACTAGCCTTTTATCTGATATGTCATTTGAAAATATCTTCTCCCATTCTGTCAGTTGTCTTTTGGTTTTGCTGACTATTTCCTTTGCTGTGCAAGAGCTTTTGATCTTGATGAAATCCCAATAGTTCATTTTTGCCCTTGCTTCCCTTGTCTTTGGTGATGCTTCTACAAAGAAGTTGCTGCGGCTGAGGTCGAAAAGGTTGCTGCCTGTTTCTCCTCAAGGATTTTGATGGATTCCTTTCTTACATTGAGGTCTTTCATCCATTTTGTGTCTATTTTTGTGTGTGATGTAAGGAAATGGTCCAGTTTCATTCTTTTGCATGTGGCTGTCCAATTTTCCCAACACCATTTGTTGAAGAGACTATCTTTTATCCGCTGGACATTCTTTCCTGCTTTGTCGAAGATTGGTTGACCATAGAGCTAAAGGGTCTAAAGAAATACATATTCTTAAGCTGACAATATTTCAGAAGTTTTGATTCAACTGCAGTGATGAAAAATAACAATGATATTTATGTATGATTATTCATGCTTGCCCAGAAGATAAATGCTATAAATGTGTGTGTGTGTGTGTGAGATTACTAAGATAAAGAAGAGTGAATTATCATTTTAAATTTGAGAACCCAGTCTTTTAAACAGGTTGTCGAGTTGCTTTTGGAGGTATTCAGAGATTTATTTAGAGATAGGTTTTGCTTTATATGATTTTTGTTCTATTATTTGTTTGTTCATTTGTTTGTTGGCCAATGGCCCAAAGAGGACATGCCTCAGGGCTTAAAAGTTGCCATTACCAATTTCTTCCTTATGAAAATACAAAGAGCAATAGTATTCTCTCTTGGCCAATGACTTCAAACAGCAAATGATTTGGTCAGTTATACACTCTCAGAACTGAACAATGTTTGGGACACAATGAGAAACAACAGATAGTATTTACATCAAAAGTATTCAGAGAATTACAAAGTCTTCTCTATTCTATCAGTATTTCACATGCATTTTGATTCCTCTGCTAAATTTGGAGAACAGTTTCTATTGGGTACAGTTAATAATATGTAATATATATAATTGTGTACACATGTAGTTAGTATGTAAGTATATATGTGTATGTTTATTAGTCTCCTCCATTAGTCTAGGAGTTTCATGAGGTCAGGGCTGTGACTTCTTTGCTCATCATTATAACTGTAGTTTTAGAATAGTCTACCATGTTGTAGGGCTCAGTAAATATTTGTCAAGAGAAAGAACACAATATAGATAAATATTTAATACACTCCTCTGTGTTGCTTAATAAAATTCAGCTGTTTCATTAAGCTACATTAAGACTTATCAAAGAGAAAACCATACATCTTCATCTATGTTTTAGTTACACCTGTATCTGTATCTGTATCTATATCTATCTATATATCTATACTGACATATAGCTATATAGTCATAAATCAGATTTATGTTCTTGGGACAGGAAAGAAAATGAATAATGGTTAAAAAGACAATGGTTGCTCTAATGACCATTTGATCATCTCATGAAAAAATAAATCTTATTTTTTTTTAGGGACTTTATTTATTTATTTGACAGAGAGAGAGAGAGCACAAGTAAAGGAA
This sequence comes from Mustela nivalis, assembly GCF_964662115.1. Taxonomy (NCBI): domain Eukaryota; kingdom Metazoa; phylum Chordata; class Mammalia; order Carnivora; family Mustelidae; genus Mustela; species Mustela nivalis. The sequence goes on along the minus strand of NC_139022.1, from coordinate 72,524,359 downwards.
ATGATAGAGAGAGAGGAAGAAACAGACTCCCCACTAAGCAGGAAGCCCAATGTGGGGCTTGATTCCAGGATTCCAGGACCCTGAGATCATGACCTGAGCCAAAGGCAGATGCTTAACCATCTGAGCCTCCCAGGCGTCCCTAAATCTGTGATTTTAAACTAACTGAAAAATCATCAAACTAGTGTTTATTAAGTAAATAGATTCATTAAAATAGAACTACAAGGGGTGCCTGGGTGGCCAAGGTCATGATCTCAGGATCCTGGTATAGAGCACCTCCCCCTCCAGTCAGGCTGGAGGGAAGCCTAGTGGGGAGGCTGCTTCTTCCTCTATCTGGCTGCCGCTCTGTCTACTTGTGATCTCTCTCTCTCTCTCTGTCAAATAAATAAATAAAATCTTTAAAAAAATAGAACCACAAAATGCACTTTCTATGTTTAGTAGTGATATAGTTCACATGGGTTTCAAAATCTAGTTAAACAGTGAATCACCTTAACAGCAGTTAGCAGTGCATTTGCGATTTTCTCATTTTAGAAATAGGTACAAATGGGAAAAATAATTTAAAAAATAATTTTAAAAAATAATTATTTTTTAAATAATTATTTTTTAAATATTCATTTTTAAATTATAATTTAAAAAATGAATTTCATTGTTTTGCCACTGAGTTAAAAAATACATAATTTATAAAACTAAACCAGAGTACTGGGAAGTTGGGAAGTAATATGACTCATGTCCCAGCTAGTATCAAAGAGACGTTGGGGACATAATTAGGATACATTTTCCTGCTTAAAGGAAGCACTAAAGACCTTTAAGCTAGGTGACTTGATATTACACAGGCCTTATATTTTGATATTTCATTTATCTATTTAATTGTCCTCCATCCTTTGTTTATTCCGTGTGCACTCCTTCCCTATCCAAATTCATGCCACCTTTGTAGACCCAATCCAAATTTCACCATCTTCAATACATTAACCCTTATTTTAGTCTCCAGATTTGTGTAGTTGTCCACTACTGACTATCCCCACTGACTTTTAAACTATATCCTAAAGCCAGTTTGAAACAAAACAGCAATATTTTCCAGTCTGTTCCCAAGCCAGACATTATCTACTATCCTTCATTTAGGGCAACCGTTATGTTTTAATTTTGTATAGTGCACATAATTGGTACTGAGTAAATATTTTTGGAAAGCTGTCCAATTTCAAAGATGAGAAAATGAAATCCAGGAAGTAAATTTATTGTCTGTTTTTACAGTATTGTGAGCCATGTAAAGGAAGCACTGGTAAATTAAACCTAAGATATCCTAAGAAAATTCATGGACAAATGGAAAGAAGAAACTTGAAAAGGACCAAGCTGATCAATAGCTAATATGTATATGATTGCCCAGACTGCATCCATTTAAAATAAAATTAATTCATAATCTTTTTGAAAATTTAATATGGGAGAGAGGAAAGAGTTCTGCTAAGAGAATGCTGTGTTCTGTGATGAGGGAAGCCACGTGGCCGTGATTACCTGCACCTCACATGTGATATTCAGATGATCACAGCGCCCATTCGATTTTATTTCACAGCAACTGGCAGAAGGAAACTGATAACATCAGGCTCATGCCCCATGGATTTCTGCTTTATTTATGTGTGGGGAACTGCTCACTTCAACCTCAAGTCATGTCCATAAGTCTGGACAAATGCACTAATCTGAGAAGCAAATCTGTTAAAACCAAAAGAACAAAAAACTAAAGGATAATGGAGAGACCAGCAATATTGACACAAATCTCATTGACAGTATCCACTTAAGGAAACCACAGGATCATTGCACATAAAATGTTAATGTCAGAAGAGATTTTCTCATTAACGGGTTGGCCAAAAAAGAAAAAAAGTAAAAAAGTCTGTGAAAATGGGTTAAGGTTTGCATTACAAGTACATGTATTAAATCATCTAAATTACCAAATAAAAACACACTATCAACTGAATTTTGAAGTAAAATTCATATACACATGAATGCATATACATATAGTATATAAATAGTAATTAAATATTTATTTATAATATAAAATAAAAGGACTGTACAAAACGTGCTGTTCTATAACTTGCTTTTTTCACTAATATTTGCAGATATTTTTCTATGTCAACATACTCAGGGAATATGGGCAGTATTTAATAATGTTTTGTTTTATTGGCATACCATAATTTACTTAACTCTATTGAAGGATATTTGGATGGAGTCAGGGGTTTCTTTCTTACAAATAATACTGCAATGAATACACAGACTCCATTGGAATAGTGATAGAAACATGAAACAAAAATAAATGACTAAATTTTATTAAATAAATCAGCTCATAATACTATGCACAATATAAAATATTCACTTTTGTAAATAAGGCTTTTAAATGATCTTCTTTAAAGCCCATCAGCCTACATGCAGCAATATGTTTCTTAACTATATTGGACAATATGGTATTTGTGCCTTCTTCCTGTGAAATTTACTCCTACAATAGTTATCATTAATGATGGCCAAGTAGAACTTTCAGTGCGTCCTGTGTCCAAGTAGTTCAAGACACAGAGACAAAAGAAATAGCTGAGCTCTGTGTTTGGGCAGATGCAGCCTTAGAGTTGACAACTGAGTATAATATTCTTATATTAAGTAATATAAAACTTCCATATTTTAAGAAAAATAAATCGTGGCCATTTGAATACAAAGTTGCTTTATTACAAAATCTTAGCATATAATGTTTGTGTATATGCATGTGTGGGTGGACACAGCAAACATTTAATATATTAAAGTTATTTCAAAGATGATGTTTTACCACTTCTGAAATTTGTGAAGCCTTTTAACAAAATATCATTCCTTTTTTACTGCTTATATTACAAAGAGGGATTCAGAAATTTTATGATGACTTTGAAATGATGAATTCCCAAAATACAGTTCCATGTACTTGGCTTAATTAAAATACCTTTTGAAACCAAAAGATGAAAGGGCAAGAAAAATAGTGGGCAGGTGTAATTTGAAGAGAACTCAGATATCTCTGGTAGATCTGTTTCTCTTGGGTCTCGGGGAATTATTTTTTGCACGTAGCTTGAACTCATCCCAAGGACACTAAAAACTGTAAGAGATAAAGCACAGCTTCTACTTGCCTATATAGAACTGAACTAATCTAATGTGCCACTGACTTATTCAGCAGTCCGTTAATGACTGCTATAGAGGATTGTTTTTTCTCCTGCCTGTTAAAATAGAAGTTAAAATTAAGTGCTTTCTTTTCAGAATCATTAGGACCTTCTTTAAAGGAAAATAGTCAGTGTATCACATTCAGGCGTTAATCAAACGACATTGACAATGAGATTTCTCTATCTGCAAAACTGGTCTCCCTGGGCCAAATTTTTCCTTAATTGAAATGTCTTTAAAGAACTCAACTGATAAAAAAGTAGACGGGTCTACCTTTAAGACAACAAAATCGAATAAATATATAGGGCTATACAGGGAGGAACCAAGCCCCATTCTCCTTGTCTTTCTGGATATTTTCAAGTTTTGAATGCATACTATCAACTTTTATGCTTCCAAACTGCCAAAACAAAACAAAATGAAACAAAAACAAAAACAAAGGAAGAGTCAAATAGGAAATAGGCCATTCAGAAAACGGGATGCAAGCAACTCCGAGAAACAAAATTTTAAATCCAAACCAGACTTAAAGGTCACTAAGTCCAACCTGCCAACTAAACATTTAAATATTCCTTCAAAACTTCTAGTGCCAGGGAACTTATAATCTCGTAAAGGACATGTCACATTGCTCTCCCAGGGCTAGACTCTGGAAAACAGTGGAATAATATGGCTCTTTCTTTAAAATAATAGCCTTTCAAATATCTGAAAACAGCTATCATATGCCCCACAATTCTCTTCTTAAAGGAGATAAACAGCTCTACTTAATTTCTTATATCATGGTATATAACCTGGTCATCATTTTTTAACCCCTCTTGACAAATTCAAATTTGTCAAGGCTTTTTGAAACAAAGTAACTAGAATTAGATCTCCAGATGAGATCTGACTAGGACAAAATACCATGCCCTTATTATCTGCCTTCTTTAGGCTGCTATATTACAACTAATCCTGAGCAGGAAAAAGCAAGGGAGGGAGGTAGACATAGGACAAAGGAGGTCATGGTTGGGGTGGGGTCAAGGGAGAATATGACTGGCTTACCAGTAATGTTAAAAGTATTTTAGCAGTAGGAAAAAATTACAAAAATTTGAACTAAGCATAGCCTTAAATGTATTCTTCAAATCTTTTTCTTTCTCTCTAGGAAAGAATCTAGTTTGTATGTATTTCATATATAGTACATTAAGTCCACAGACAAGAAAACCAAACAGTTGTCTTTATTGAAATAGTTTCCTTAGTGTCCAGGACTAGGAAACCATACAGGTGAATATAAATTTTTGATAGCTTCTCGTGGGATTTTCCACAAGTCAACTGACATTTATAGTCACAGAAGAGTATCATAGAAACTATTGTTGGAACTTTATATTGTTTCTTCCAGCAAATAATTTCTGTTTAGAAATGAGCAGTAATTTCAGAAAATAAGCCACATTCAGCCTTTTCCAAAACAACTATGTTTTAGACTAAGTCTTACTGAAAACAATCACAACAATTAATGAAATGAAAAAAGACCTTAGAGGCAGAATAAAAATGTAATTGGAAAAAATAGTACAATTTAATCCTCAAAAGAAAAGCCTGAGGTAGTACTTAAAAATTACCTCAAATACTGTTCAGCAAAGTGTTTTGTGCTTTTTTAAAAATAGTGTTTGTATGTTCCAATAATGTACTATGAGAAGAGGTCATAGAATCATGATCCTGTGATAATTTTGCTAATAACACTGAAAAATATGTTGTAAGAATAGTCTGAGAAGATGACTGGAGGTCCTATGCAATATATGTCCAAATCACCTTGCTGTCTGACTCCCAATCATCCCTAAAAATGCCAAATAATCTGGGCAACCACTAAGGCTAATAATTCTGGAAGGTTCCCAACTTTCTCAGCTTTCTGTTTATCATCCTGCATTTTGCTTAAAATGTTTCCCTCTAATAACTTTCCTGGTGAACTATACTTCCATCCCAGCTGATTTTAAAAGCTATCTTGAGCTGTCAAATCTGATCCCTGGGACCCAAAGTAACCTTTGCTCCTGTTGCTACCTATTGCACTTTGTTCTCTTTCTATGATGATTATTTAGCACATTGTGTAATGGCTACTGCTGTGTGTGTTTTATAATTCTTTCCTAAACAGAAATATCTCAAGGGCAGGCTTTTTATTTTGGGGTCACAGACAAAGGGGAGATTAGCCTCTGGGGGTTAGGAATAGCTTTTAATAGATGCTCAATAATATTGGTTAAATGGAAGAGTCTAGTAGTCTTTTGTACTCTGTGATTCTATCTTTATGCAAAGCCACAAAGAGCTTATTGTTGATCTATCACATCCAAGAACTGAATATTAATATGGCATCATAAATTTCAACTTGGTATTTATTATACTTTTACAAATTCTCATTTTGCACTCTTAAAAAGAAAAAATCAATTCATAAGCTATTTGCTGTAAGCATAAGGAAAGCTATACTCCTAAAAGGCCAATTACTAATTATGCAAGCATTACTCACATTACTCATAATTTTCAAATAATAAAACATAGAGTTCTCTTTTCCCATACCAAGTAAGTGGATTTGTCAAATTATACGTTGAAGGAAAGAAATTTTTGAAAAATTAAAAGCTGACAGCTAAATTGCCCCCAGTTTGCATATTCAAGCACAAGCAAAAAAAATTCTGACATAAAAAAAAAAAAGATCAGGATTTATTGGACATCTCAATAATGCTATTAATCACTAAAATGACAGAGGAATATTCAGGAACTTAGAAGTCTGATCTGCATGTAGCTCCTAAATTGTCTATTAGATTTAACTATTTATATTTACTTATTTTATAGCTCTTATATAGTTCTTATTATAAGCTAAGCACTGTTCTAAGAGCCCTAGATATAGTAACTCATTTAATTTGAATAAAACCCCTTCAAAGTTAGTACTATCATTACCCCGATTTTATAGCCAAGGAACTAAGGCATGGAGAGGTTAAGCAACTTGCCCAAAGTAACAGAGATAGTAAATAGAAGAGCCAGGATTGAATTCAGTCTGACAGTTCTTAACCACAATACTATGACGCAATCCCTTGAAGAATGTGTTCCTAGAGTTCAAAGAAAGCATGCTCAGCATGGGACAAACACTGTAACTTAAAGGTATCATTATAATTACTATTATATCTCCAGGTTCTTTCATTGTTTCAAAGCACCCATCCCCATATGTGTAACAGGCACAGTTTAATTTGAACACAGACACTGGACCATGGAGAATGCATTGGTCAAAACTTCAGGTTTAACACCTGTTCTGCCTGCCTTTGAGCAGAAATCTATGACCTTGGTGTAGTCATTACATTTATCACAGAATCGCTTTCCTATTTAACACTGAGATTGGTATTAGCTCAACTGTTTATTTCAAGGTTATTACAAGAAGAATATGTATATTAGCATTTTAATGAATAGAGTCTTCTAAAAAGACAAGACACTATTAAAGGGAAATGGCTGAGGGGAAAAAAAAATGTCCTTGGCATTATGGTGATTGGTAAACTGCATAAAGACTTTCTGCCCACCCCCTTCAATGTTCATTACATGACGGCATGATAGCCAGCATGCCTGGTTGTGAGGTGAGCCTTACCACAAAAGTGTGGGGTCAGGAGCATTGTGCAGAATACGGATGGACCTCCATCCCTGAAAAAGAAAAGTTGACCTTAAAGGTCAGAACATATTCTAGGATGCACCCTGATTTATATATTGCCTGGGGAAGCCAAAGCCATTGACTGAAAGAGCGCTGAACTGATAGAAACAATATTTGTCTTGCTGAAAACGTTTGACAGCTACTATGTCAATGAGTAACCGTACAGGTTCTGTACTCAGTCGCTCTCTATGATCTGCGAGAAGCACTTGGATTCTGATTTCTCACTTACAATCTTACCAGATGAAGACATTATGGAGATTTAGCAACATGCCATAAAAAAAGGTGCTGGTTCTTATTTAAAATTTGCTATATGTTTCAAGAGTTAGTACTTGAAGAAAACACCCTAAGACTGGCTCCATCTTTTGCTGAGGAACCAAAATTGTATCCTCCCCCTTACTAGTTTTTCCAAGCCTTGATTAAAACAAAATAAAGAGAAGAATAAATATTGATTGCTGTGCATTTTAAATCATAGATTGATGAGTTTTATACTTTCAAAGGGAAAAATTTAATATATTCTGAAGAGGATTCTGCCCAAACTCTCACTCATTATATGACTCATCTAAAAATTATGTGTTGTCCCTGTACTTTAAATAACATGGATTACAGAATCTGTTTCCACATAAATACTCTGATTTAGATAAACTGCCTTAGAGTACAAAGTAATCTTAAGGTGTCACCCAATTTTCCTATGGCTTTAGGCAGTGTGGCCAAATACACCTTCACACAATGACACCCATTTGAAGCTGCTTCAGAAAGGACTTCATGCCTTCTATTTCATTAGTAACCATTATGCTTTACTCTAGGAATCACTCATAAAAAAGAGTGTGATTTTAGCACCTACTAGGTCCCAATAAGATCCGCTGATTAATTAGTTTATCTAACTTATGAAAATGACACACTATAGGATTTCTAATAGTTCTAAGAAGTAAATTTCAACATATCAAGATAGTTCTTTGCAATGAATTCTTAATGCCCCTCTCAGTGCTTCCTCTTCATTCTATCATCAACTAATGATAAGAGCACAGATGAAAGCAAATGCTCTATGATTCAGCCAGTTGGCTTTGAGATTCCATTAGAGTAATAGTAAACATTTTCCCACTTCCTACCTTTATCTAACCTTCATAGGTTTTCCTTATCCAGTTAAGTCAGCCCCATTTTCTACAAGCTCTGGAGACATTATTTATGACTTTTCTGCCTACTCTCTCCTTACAGGTTTGAATTCTAGAGAATAGTCTTTTCCTCATAGCTTTTATCAACCAAACTGGACCTTAAGGTGTGTTATAACTTGTCCTTTTTAAACCATCTGTGGCCTTAAATAATGTTTGAGTGGAAAATAAAAGGAAATGTAGTCTTTACATATTATTTTAAAACTAGAGGTGTGCTTGGGTTGCTCAGTCGGTTGAATGTCTGCCTTTGTGTCAGGTCATGATCTCAGGATTTTGGGATAGAGCCCTTTGCCTGTTTAGGGCTCCCTTGCTTCTTCCTCTCCCTCTGCCCCTCCCCCTTGCTCTCTCTCTCTCTCAAACAAATAAATAAAATCTTAAAAAAAAAAAAAAACTATATTTGATTAGATAGCAATCTCTTTGTTCTCCAAGTATATTTTTCTCTTCTTATATTTTATATATGTAAATATCCTATATCTTCTCTCTTCTTCTTTTCTGCAAATTGAATGACTCCAAATCTACGTTACCATAAGCCCATTAAACTTTCTTTTCATTATAAATCCATCATGGTAAACTGTTTAGACTTTTTAAACAATCTTAAAATATTATAGGTCCTCAAATAAGTCTTAACCCAACCATTTAAGAATTTAATCTAAGGAGGGGTGCCTGAGTGGCTCAGTCACTTAAATGTCTGACTCATGATTTCAAATCAGGTCATGATCTCAGGGTCATGAGATCAACCCACATCTCACTCTGCACTCAGTGGGTAGTCTGCTTGAGATTCTTTCCCTGTGCCCACCCCCCACACCCCGCAGGTGCTCTCTTTCCCTCTCTCTCTCTTAAATAAACAAATAAATCTTTCATCTGTTGATGGACAACAAACTGAGGGTTGCTGGGGGGAGGGGGTTTGGGAGAAGGGGGTGGGATTATGGACATTGGGGAGGGTATGTGCTTTGGTGAGTGCTGTGAAGTGTGTAAACCTGGTGATTCACAGACCTGTACCCCTGGGGATAAAAATATATGTTTATAAAAAATAAAAAATTTAAAAAAAGCAAATAAATATTTTAAAAAATTTTTTAAATGTTATTTTTAATGTTATTTTTAACCATAAAACAATATGTAATTAACTCAAAAAGAAACAAACAATAGGTTTAATTCTTAGACTCAAGAAAGAGATTCATGTTGAAAATTAAGACGAGAAAACCAAATAACTCTATGAAAGGTCTTAAAGATTGTTGGGCATATTTTAACTATTTTGTGTCATATATGAGTCTCTTATAAACCTCTTTTCCATGAAAGTGCTCAACCTGGCAGAGAAAATTTTTCGAGGTTAATGCTGAATTTGCCACAGAGCCTATCACTTTAAAATAGCAATTTTCAGTTTCATAGATGCATAGAATTATACATTCTGGCAGCGCCACTACAGGCTTCATGCCATTTCATTTGGAATTTGATTAAAAGAACAATTTAATGTCACTTTCCACTTTTCCTTTTCTAATTTTTCAATGTAGTTCCTAAAATGAACAGAAAATAATCAAGTTTTCCCCCTTCTTTTTTAAGAGAGCTTTTATTTTTTCCTCCCTTTTTAAGAAAAAGACTACCTTCATAGCTAGTAACATAAAGATAAATATCTACAAACATATCTACATGTTCATTAACTTTCTGCATTACCAGTAAAAACTGTTTTTTTTTTTTTTAATTTAAAAAAGTAAAAGGAAAGCAACTACCTAATGATCTGTAGTAGACTATAAAACCACCCTCAAATTCTTTCCCCCTCCTGCATCTTTACCTTTTCAATCTGAAGGCAGGTCCTCCCACCAAAACTATTGTTAACTAAAGTGATACAAGCTGAGATTTGAAAAGTGCTTGTAATTTGGGCTTGATCTTTCTTACTGCTCTTGGGCCTTCCCACCACCACAGAAGGAAGCCTGATCTAGCAGAGACAAGCTATTTCAGCTGAGCCACGCTCCACTACCCAGCACTGGTCAATCAGAACACCTATGTTACTCTCAGAGTGGAGACATACATGGTTGTTTAAACCCACTGAATTTGTAATGATTTGTTAAGCAGAGAAAGCATAATGATACACATCCACTACCGTTTCATTCACAAAAGTATTTATCCCCAAGCAACAGAAAGGTTATACTCTCAGAAAGAAAAAAGATAATGGTTAAAATGGTATACATCAGTATTTCCTTTGATGTGTTACATTTTCTTTTCTTACAAATAAAAACTTTACCACAAATTGGCTCTCAGAATTTCTGTACTTGTTATTTTCTAAGGTTCTTTGATATTCTGTGTATTTTTTTTTCTTTTTTTGAATTAATATACGATTGTTAGGGCTTGGAATTGCAAGGTACTGAATTCTAATCATTATAATTAACAATAAAGTAGAAACACTTTATTTCTTAAAGATTTATTTATTTATTTTGTGAGAGAGACAGAGAGAGTGTGTTGGGGGGAGAGCCAGAGGGAGAATGAAAGAGAGAGAGAGAACCTAAAGCAGACTCTCCACCAAGCAGGGAGCCCAATGCAAGGCTCCATCCCACGACCCTGAGATCATAACCTGAGCCGAAATCAAGAGCTTACCAACTGAACCACCTAGGCTCTTCTAAAGTAGAAACATTTTAAAATTGAGAAGCTAATTGTTTATGAGGTATGTTATAGAAATATTTACATATATAAAACAAAATTAATTTTTTGTAATATATGCAAAATAAACAGCAAAAATATATCTTTGAATCCTTCACTCTGCCATCCTAACTCTATAATTCTATTGGTTTATATGAACATACATTTAATCCTTCTTATTATCAGTAAAGTTAAATAAATAAAACTCTGAAAATGAATCTCCTGAGTGTAGTTGACCAGGAAATTTCTTAGCAATCATCCATGGCTAGCAATTTTTGAGAAGCTATTTTAGTCTATGCAGAATAGCTCTCATTATAATCATTTCTAGAAATATGGATTCAGTCATGAGGTTTGCTTCCTTAGTCCAAGAAGTAATCTTAAGGGGGGAAAAAACAGACAACTACTTATAATTTTATGTAATACATAAATAATTTAACTGAAATTTATCAAATCTCTCATTTTACAACCAAAGTTTAGAAATCTAAAAATAGCCTTGTTCTACCGAAGAGATCTACTTAAATCTTGTTAACATTCTGATAGTTCATGATCAACAAAAAGAAGTCTTTCAGTGTCAGTCTTTATTACACTACTTGATATTCTAAAAGGTAAACATGAATGTAGCTATTCATGGGGCAAGATGTACAGTGCAAATTGTTGTTTTTTTTTTTTTAAAGTTATGAGACTTTACATTTTGGGGGTAAATGCAACCAATTTCTTATAATGATATGGAAGCAGGACAGATTAGCAGTGATGAGCTCTGAAGGCTACAAATTTAAAAGAACCTGAATTCATGTTAGAAAAGGAATACCAATTACCAAAGGAAATAAGTTCGGATGGAATATGATAGAAGAGGACAGAAGAAGACAGAACAGGATGAAGCACCTTCATGTTTACTAATTTTTCTAAGTGAGAAAACCTGGTCAGGAGCCAATGTCCCTACAGAGAAGATAAAGAAGAAGAATTACAAGTGATATAAAACGCTGCCTCTATTATCCTGTACTGAACTACTCTCATCCCATAAGTACCTTGAGTTTTTTTCTAAAAGTGATGATGGATTTTAAATTGCTACCGAACTCCAATGTTTATGTCCTTTGGTTTCAAACTGATGGTTTTAATAGGTTAAATGTATCCTAAGTATTACTGAGTTTTCTGTATGAGTCAGCTAACACAGTTAATTCTTAGTAAAACACAAGCTTGTGTTTATGTCATATTTCTTAACCACAATGATATTAGAATTCAATCTTAAATGAAAAACCTCCCTTGGTCCAAAATCCCCTTTCAATTTACATGCTCTCTCCTCATCCCTATGCAATGAATTTACCCAGTGCCCACTCTGTTCAAATACCTACTTTGCAGTCTTTCTTAATAAACTTTCCTAAAACTGTACCTCCTTTTATCCTCCCTCACAGTTGTCTTCATTTTTCTTTTTGGAACTTACCTTGATAAGTATGATGGTTTATTCTCTAATTCCCCATTTGACCAGAAGATCTATAAAGGCAAAGCCTATTTTTCAGTAGTTATATCCTCAGTGCCAAGAACAGTGTCTAGCATATAGCATATACTTAATAAATATTTGATGGATGGATGAATAAACAAATAAATGAATAAATTGATGAATGTTATAGCCATTTTTTAAACTTTAAAAAAATTTTTTTAAAGATTTTATTTATTTATTTGACGGAGAGAGAGATCACAAGTAGGCATAGAGACAGACAGAGAGGGAGGGGAAAGCAGGCTCCCTGCTGAGAAGAGAGTCTGCTATTGGGCTCGATCCCAAGACCTTGAGATCATGACCTGTGCCAAATGCAGAGGCTTAACCCACTGAGCCACCCAAGCACCCTCTAGCCATTTTTAAAAAAAATCAATGCTTGATTTTGGGGGGCACTTATAAGTTCACAGCAAAATAGGAAAAGGTACAGTGTTTTCCCATATAGTCCCTCAACCCCACATATGCATAACCTCACCATTATTAACATTCCTCACCAGAGTGATGCTAAAATTTATTGCGATGGATGAACCTACATTTACACATGATAATTACCTAAAGGCCATAGTTTGCAGCAGGGTTCACTCTTGGTATTGTACATTGTACGGATTTGGGTAAATGTATAATGATACGTGTCTGACATTATAATATCATGCAGAGTATTTTCACTGTCCAATATCCTCAGTGCTCTGCCTCTGTGTTTTTCATTTCAAATTTCACTTGTTCATTATTAGTTTATAGAAAAATGATTGACTTTTACATATTAACTTGCATTCTACAATCTTGCTATAATTATTAGTTCCTGATTTTTTTTTTGGTTGATTTTTTAGGATTTCTTTCTACATAGATGATGATGTTGTCATGAAAGGATAGTTTATTTGTCCTTCCCAATATGTATACCGTTATTTTCTTTCCTTGTCTTATTGAATTGGCTAGTAATTCCAGTACAATGTTAAAAAGGAATAGTGGGAGGGAGCATCCTTATCCTATTTCTGATCTAAGTGGAAAAGCTTCAAATTTCTTACATTAAATATGATTTTAGCTGTAGGCTTTCTTTTAAATGTTTTATTTAAATTCAATTTAGTGAATATATACTGTATTATTAGTTTCAGGGGTAGAATTTAGTGCCCATTACTCATTACATCAAGTGCCCTTCTTAATGCCCATCACCCAGTTACCCCATCCCCCAGCCACCGCCCTTCCAGCAAACTTCAGTTTGTTTTCTGTAGTTAAGAGTCTTTAATGGTTTGCACTTTCCTGTTTTTATCTTATTTTATTTTTTCTTCCCTTCCCCTATGTTCATCTGTTTTGTTTCTTAAATTCCACATAGTTGAAATCATACGGTATTTATCTTTCTCTGACTGACTTATTTCACCTAGCATAATACCCTCTAGTTCCACTCACATCATTGTAAATGGCAAGATGTCATTCTTTTTGATGGCTGAGTAATAGTCCTTAGTGTTTGTGTGTGTGTGTGTGTGTGTTTACACACCACATCCTCTTTATCCATTCATCTGTTTTTTTTTTTTTTAAGATTTTATTTCTTTATTTGACAGACAGAGATCACAAATAGGCAGAGAGGCAGGCACGGGGGTGGGGGGCAGGCTCCCCACTGAGCAGAGGGCTCCATCCCAGGACCCTGGGATCATGACCTGAGCTGAAGGCAGAGACTTTAACCCACTGAGCCATCCAGGCACCCCATTCATCTGTTGATAGACATCTGGGTTCTTTCCATAGTTTGGCTGTTGTGAACACTGCTGCTATAAACATTGGAGCACAAGTGCCCTTTTGAATCACTATGTTTAGCAGATATTTTCTATCATGCTGAGGAAGTTTCCTTGTATTCCTAGCCATTTTTTAAAAATCTTATATCTAATATTTCCATGTGCCACAATCTAGCTTTTTCTCCATGACCCCAGCAAAAATTAATGTTTGCAATATTATCCATCTGTCACATGTAATCAATGTAAATGTTTATCTTCGTCAACTTGTCCATCATATTTGATACAGCTGATCACACATGCCTTAAAACATGATTTACCCCTAATTTTGGGGGTGCATTGTTTTTCTGGATTCTTTTCTTTCTGACCACTCCTTCTCAGAATTCTTTATAAATTTAACTTTCTCTACCCATTGTTTCATTACTGATGAACTTCTTACCAGTTTCCATTCCTTGGTCTTCTTTTCAAAATTTCTTTTGCTTATGGGATGATTTATACACTCCCTAAATTTATACAATTTATACAGTAATTATCTGTGTAATTATAACTTACAAATCTATGCCTGACTTCTTCACTACTATCTAGCAAGTTTCTCTGATTCAATATGTGAAATACTCAACTCATTTTCTGCCTCTCAATACAGGTATCTTCAATTTATACTACTTCAGTAAATGGCATCAAGTTACTTAAAATTATCAAATTACCAAAAATTACAGACATTTCTTTTTTACTCCTTCCATTCTCCACACTCTTTTACTCAATAACCCCATAAGTCACCAACAATTATCTACTGCATCCTTTCAATACTTACTGGCTTTATCTTTTCCATTCCATTTGTTGCCAAAGCCAAACCACCATGTCTGACCTGGTCTCCTGCAGTAGACTTCAAATTGTTCCTCTACCTTACTGTACTATTTTTTTTTTAATTGTCATATTGTAATGACAATGATATTCTAAAAGCACAAACCCTTTACATGTCTCTTAGTATAAAGTCCAAATTCCTTAGAACATCATGCAGAGGGGCTCCTGGGTGGCTCAGTGGGTTAAAGCCTCTGCCTTCGGCTCAGAACTGGGATCATGTTCCACATCAGCCTCTCTGCTCAGCAAGCCTGCTTCCCCATCCCCCTCTGCCTACTTGTGATCTCTGTCTGTCAAATAAATTAAAAAAAAAAAATCTTAAAAAAAAAAGAAAACTAAGATTTTTTTAAGTCAATCACTTATTTTGTCTTCTTTGATTGCATTAATATACTATATATTTGAGTTGTAAAGTCACAACTGCTATTATTTTAATGGGTTAATTCGACAGCACACAGAGAAGAATTATGCCATGGAACTTAGATAATTTAATAATTTCTAAACTTTCACATACAAACTCTAAAGTATTCACTGGTAATAGGAATCTCCACACGAAATAAATGGGTCACCATTTGGCTCCAAATTACATAGTGCTATCCAGGAATGTGAGCAGGTAGTTGGGAAGAATTTGGGGGCTTGACCACAGGGTGGTCTGTCTACAAGGCGCCTGGAAAATAAAGTCAGCATCCAGTGCACATCTGTGCAAACATTGGTTAATCTGACTGATGTCTTCAAATATGAGGATGTAAAGTAAGTTCTTTTCCCCTTTCTTTTAATCAGGGAGATGTTTTCTTGTTGCCTTTTGTGGCTATATCAGAAGTGAGTTGTAATAACTCTACGAGGCTGAGAACATTGAAGTGTGGAGGTATGTCTGAATAAGGAGATGTGTGTGGGAGAAACAGATGGAGACAAAGAGAGACAGAGGTAAAAGATGGATATTGGAGTATAAAGACAGATCAAGAATAAGATCTAAGAAAAACAATGTTTGAAGTTCACAAATTTGAGCAAATCAATTTCTCCAACCTTCCACACATAATGTAGGAAATGTAGGTGATATCAGGATTGATTGCAAATGCAGGAATGTGTCCAGCGCTTATCTGACGCAAGATGCTTTGGGAGGGAAGAATAAAAGCACAAAACTGGATGAAATTCTTTTGAAATAAGCAGCATCAAGAACTTAAAACAAAGTTACTACAAAGTAATAAGGTTTGAGGTAAAATCAGGAAGTGATTTTTATCTCTAAGAAGAGTGTATATTTGAAATTCTCCTTTCTAGATGTACTACAATGAAGAGTATCTGTTTGATTAGAGAATGAACAGAGTAAAAATAATTTTAAGTATTAGGATCACAACAAAATTTCTTCTAAGCAAATATAGAAAAGATTTTCTTTCCTTTGGAAATTAAGAATAAGGAGACTTAGAATTCATATGATTATAAAATTTATATGGCTTAAAGGTTAGAATAAAGCTTGGCCACTTCACCATCTTTGGGGGGATTAATGTGTAAGTAAAAATCCATCAATGGCAACAACTAAAATCTTCTGTCTTTTAAGATATTACATTAAAATAACTATAGCTTTTTTGAGTGGTGGTTGTATAAAATTCCAGTACACTCTAGTACACTCTAGTACACTGTTCTCTGCACTGGTGCTACCTAAAGGTATGGAAAGGACAACAGAAATGTGTCATCAAAGTAACAGATTTTTTTCAAACTAAAAATGCAGGATGGTCTTTAATGATCTAATGTTTCATATATTTTGTTCCAATAAGTAGTTTTTAAAATATGAAAAAAAAATAACTCAGATAGGCTAGATATTAAAAACATTGTTACTAAATGTTTTTATTTAACAAATATTCAGTATCCCCTTATTTCATGCAAGAAAATATGGAGTTGAGAAAGAAGTAGTAGAAAGGCAAGAAAGGTAATATATGTCTGTCCTAAAGAGGTATCTAACCCAACAATTGTGTTTGAGTTCCTCTTATTTTCTCACCTTTAAAAAAATTATTTTACAATATAGCGAAGTTATTTTTAAGAAGCTATGGACATTTTTAAACTTTTAGGGTACTTGTTTCCTATTATTTTAATGTTATGAAAGTAAGACGTTAAATTAGAATTGGTGTAACTAATATGCTGTGCTAAATGACAAAGCCAATATAAAATGAATATATTTCTTATAAAAACTCTTAAATATATGCTAGGGAAGAATGAGGTTGCTTAAAACATATAATAAAAATATAGCTTAAGATAATATACTATAACTACCTTATTTCTGAATATCATAAGTATTTCAGTAATATACAATAATGAATCTGAGGAAAACTTAATTCTATAACCATTTGATTTCCCAGTCTCATTTGAATTATGTGTTTAGTTTTTAAAGTACTGTTGCCAATAGTCTCATTTTTCTGATAAAATAATAAAAATTGAATTAATTTAAAAATATGGACCAAAGAATTCAAGCATTTACTTATAAAAATCTATGAAGATACTGATTTTTAAATTATTTGAAGACATTTGCCTCTTTAATTCCAGATTTGGCTCTTAGAAAATAGCAACAAAAACATTATATACTACAAATGTAAGGCACCATCAGTTTAGGGTTAGCAGGCTTAAAATATAACACTAAAGTTTTATTCTATTCATCTATTCCTGTTAGGAATATTTATGATTATAATTTTCTTTAGAGATAATAGACTTTCCTGAGGATATGGTTCCATATTAAATGCTGAAAATGACCGTACATATTTGGAGAGTGGGTCAAAGTGATTACAACAGTTTTATTTCAATGGCACGGTATCAAACCCCCTACACTAGCAGTGAGTTAATAAAGCCTTAGAAGAGATTTATATTTGAAATGAATTAAATGAACTAAGTACCATTCTGTAATAATATAACTGTTTCAGAAATAATACCTTCTTAATAATGTCATATAAAAATACAAGAAAACACATTTAACAAATAGAGCACAATAAAATCCAATAACTAGTGGTCAAAATGGCAAGTTAATAGTTTTATTAAATTATTCTTTCCTTCATTCAATCAATAGTTATTGGGCTTCCAGTATGCATAAAGATACTAGGTTAGGTGCATTATACAGTGATGAGTAACAAACTGGTCCCTTAATGCAGACACTATTACTTCTCTTCTTCAAAACTATTTTTCAAAAGCAATCTAAACCTCTGAGTTTTCCAAGGTTTATGCTGGTTCACAGAAATTTAACCCAAAACGTGTTTAGTTTTCCTATATTGAACAGATATAGTCCACTTTTTATTTTTCTTGGTACTGATGTGAAAAAAATAAATTTTTTCAAACTTAATCATCGTATTACCTTTAATGAGAGAAAAATCTCTATACAAATTTACACAGTGCTAAGTTATTTGAAGTACAGCTCTTTCCTTAATGGGAACAATTTGGAAATTATGGAAGTTACCCTGAATCCATAACTATGCATGCCAATGAAGTACTTCACAGATGAAAAAAATTTTTGAAATATGATCAATGACTAAATATTTGCAAATCAAAGTTTTTGAGAAGACTCTGAAGAACAATGCAGCTGAAACATCATCTTTCATTTATTTATAATGTTAGAAAAGTAATGGTTAGAAGAGCTACAAAATACTGATATTATCAATCACTAAAATAAGTTCTATTTTATTTAGAGTGGCTAATTTAAATAGATTGAATTGGGAATTATTTTTCAGTGAGAATGAATTTTTAAATCTCTAATATGTCAATGTTAGAGAAATAAAAAAATTTACTATATTCAAGTAATACTTGTAATGACTTTGAAGTGTAGTGTTACTCACTAGAACAGTTTAAAATTATTTGAGAATCTCACTAATACAAATATAATTCAATTATGAAATAGAAATTATAAAATTGAGAGTACTACAGAAGAGTAAACTGATTCGCAGCATACAGCAATCTTGTATAGAATACCCATACTGCACCACACCAAATTTGTCAGTCACTCATGCAAACAAAGAGGATAACTACTGAAATGCTTAAATCTTGCACTTACCAACCTCCACAACACTAGAACAGTTGGGATCTGTGAAGCCATCTGGACACTCACAGGAAAAGGAATTGTCAGATAATCCTGACAAGCAAACACCTCCATTTTCACATGGATTGGGATCA
This sequence comes from Mustela nivalis, assembly GCF_964662115.1. NCBI lineage: Eukaryota > Metazoa > Chordata > Mammalia > Carnivora > Mustelidae > Mustela > Mustela nivalis. The sequence goes on along the minus strand of NC_139022.1, from coordinate 72,505,576 downwards.
CAAATATCACCTGGGAAATAAAGAAACAGATAATGAATTTTCATTTGTCTTAGGCACCAAAATATACAATTTCATATGCTATCTTCCTTTGGTAAAGTCATCATACTTTTTAGATTTTCAGAAAAGGTATGCAAGACCCATTTGAATCCATGTGCTTTTAAGAGAGATGGTATTTAACATAAAATTAAATTTTCTAATTCAAACATTGCATACTGAATAGCATACTAAAAGTAAATGAACTCAGTCTGGGGTTCCTTCATTACATGTAAATAAAATATTGTCTGATTTGTTAAAGATTAACAGAAATATCTCTGATAGACTGATTTATTAATTACTCCAATAAAAAAAACAAGTCCACACACTTAACTCTGTAACTCTGCAATTTCTCTCATTAAAGGAGTGAGGGTTATTTCTGGATCGCTAGAATCTGGGCTTGTCCCTGTTACTTGCTTTGGCCAAAGGGACATTAGCGGACTTGAAGACAGCAGAGGTGTGATAAGGAATTTGAATATTTCCTTCTTGGAACCCTGACAAGGCCATGCGAATAAATTCAGGCTAGCTTGCTTAAGAGAGGTGAGAGAAATAAGGAAGAGTAAGAAGGAAACTGCCACAGAGAAATAAGTTGTAAATAAGCCATGACAAAAACCTATAATATGTGGCTTCAGCTTTGGTACTGGGTGGTAGATGGTACTGGTGAAACCTGGAAAGGCACTGAAGGATGACTACAGGAGGCTAGAAAAATGTGAGGCTATCCCATATTATGTAGAGAAAAGCAGCTGAGAAAAGTTTAGTGACAGAAAATACACCTAATCATCTTTTATATATCAGTAATGAAATTTCCAGGCAGAATGTCAAACTGTTGTCTCTTAACAGCTGCATTGATAAGGAACTACAAGAAAGAGATGTCATAAATAAAAAACTGATGAGCTTGCAAGTAAAGGAATACAGAGACCAGGATTTGATATAACCAACCAACCAATAACAACAAAAACTATGTTTCAATCCCAGCCTCTCAAACCAGTGAAAGAGCAAATCCAGAGCTTTGTCAGAAAGACATGGCCTCAACATAAACATCAAATTAAGGATATGCGAGAAGGCCCTTATGAAAATATTTCAAATAGTTCAACTACAGCCTGAAAGTCCCTCTAGGCTAGATAAAAGAGCCTCTGAATTTTTTTTTTTAATTTATTTATTTGATAGACAGAGATCACAAGTAGGCAGAGAGGCAGGCAGAGAGAGAGGAAGGGAAGCAGGCTCCCTGCTGAGCAGAGAGCTGAATGAGGGTGGGGGTGCTCCATGTAATGACCCCGGCATCATGACCTGAGCCAAAGGCAGAGGCTTAACCCACTGAGGCACCCAGGCACCCTAGAATTCTTAAAGGTATTATCTAAACAGCTTGACACACCCAAAGCAGCACTAATTAAGTTTTGAGTGAAAAGCAGGCTTCAGACAAAGTCATGGGTGTGGTTTTATTGCATGAGGATATAAATCAGATTCAGAAAAGCCCACAGAATTTTTAAGTGAGCTTTACAGGGGAAACATTGAATATTGATTAAGGGTGCCTGGGTGGCTCAGTGGGTTAAGCTGCTGCCTTCGGCTAAGGTCATGACCTCAGGGTCCTGGGATCGAGTCCCGAATTGAGCTCTCTGCTCAGCAGGGAGCCTGCTTCCCCCTCTCTCTCTCTCTGCCTGCCTCTCTGTCTACTTGTGATCTCTCTCTGTTAAATAAATAAATAAAATCTTTAAAAAAAAAATAAACAGAAAACAAAGCAAAACAAAAACAGAAGGAGGTTTTTCACATTTACAAAAGTATCTGTGCCCCAACTTCCTACTATTTTGTATTTCTTAGAAACTTTATTCTGCTGTCCCATGAATTATTTTCTCTTTTCTAGACCAATGACTTTAATACTTTAGAAAAATAAAAATGGAGGTTAGGATTTTTCACATTTTTAAAGCAAGTAGTTAGCTATATTAATAGTATAGGTAAAAATACTACATTAGCAGTGGAATGGCTATTAGAAAAGACAGTCATGAAATAAGTGAATAAATGAATGAAAGAATGTGTTTTGGGAATATCATAGAATTTAGTAGGGCTAGACCATGGATTATTTCTAATATATTGTACACTTGTGAAAATTCACCTTATATGTTATCCCCCTCCTGTTTTTAAGATTTTATTTATTTACTTGACAGACAGAGATCACAAGTAGACAGAGAGGCAGGCAGAGAGAGAGGGAGGAAGCAGGCTCCCTGCTGAGCAGAGAGCCCGATGCGGACCTCGATCCCAGGGACTATGACCTGAGCCGAAGGCAGAGGCTTTAACCCACTGAACCATCCAGGTGCCCCTGTTATCCCCCTTTTTGATCCTTACTCAGTGTCTTTTGAAAGGTAAGAAATAGGTAGTAGATTTGACCAAAATATTTTAAGTAGAATCAAGATAACACTGTGACCAAACTGATGTGAGGGTTGAAGGAGAACAAGAAATCTGGGTTGATATCTAGAGCTCCGGCCTGTATGATTGAGTGTCCATTTTTCATAAGGAAATTTAATGGATTTAATTTTAAAGGAATTACTTTGTCTAAAAAGTCTGTGGGACATCCAAAATGAAAATGTCCCATTAAAGCTACTGAACAGACATATACAGAAATGGGGAGATTTTACTACAACATGGATTGCTACGTAGAGATGTGAAAACTATTTCAGTGAGTCTTTAAAAGAAGGGCAGAAGAGGGTACCAGGAAATAGAAAAGAAAAGAAAAGAAGAGAAGAGAAGAGAAGAGAAGAGAAGAGAAGAGAAGAAGAGAAGAGAAGAGAAGAGGTTCTTGGGCAAACCAACAAATAAGTAAGAAAAAAATAAAGAAGAGTCTTTGAAACAGAAGGGGGGAAAAAAAAGGAAATTAGTGCTAGGCCCTTTCTACTTCACTTCAGTTCATTTACTCAGTGACTTAGTATGTCAAGGTCTGCCCAGGATTAATAAAGGTCCCCACATGTACCAGTGTTAGATGGACAATGTCAGCAAAAAACAAAATTTTGGCTTTGAATAAAGCAGAGGGTTGAAAACAGAAGCCCACCAAACATAATCAGGGTTATTGTAGACCATGCTTTAAATCTGCTTCCCCACATCTAACTATGAAATGTACCCCGGTGTCAGATGAGTTCTTCATGAAGTAAAGGCTAAGACAAAGTTAAGAGTGCAACAAATTGATGAAGAACAAATGTCTGTGAAAGATAAACGAGGAGAAAGCAGTAATTGGCAGGAAAAGCCTTCATTCTGGAATGCAGGTCTGACACCAGAGAAAAGAAATGGGGGCAGGTGGTCGTGGGGATGGAGGAGAATGGAGCAAGTGAGCCTCAGTTTGCAATGCAAATTTGACAAAGTCTTAGCCAACCCAGGAGGAATGAAAGATGACTCTTTAGAGGAATCCTCCAAGGGCAGAAATGACCAGGCATGGATATCCTTGCCATGTTCAGTCACGGGCTGAAGGCACAGTGACATGTGAATGCTCCAGGGGAATCCTGGAAGTGCTGCAGAAGGCCTCTGAAGGCTAACTCCATTCCTTGCAGCTGGACCGCTTAGTTCCTTGAAGGGATACTGCAGCAGTGCCCTTGCAGCGGATGCTACAGTCCCCTCACTCTCACCATTGTCCTGGTTAGGATCAGTTACATTTTGTTCTTGCTCTAAACCATCGTAGCTGAGTCTGCCGTCCTCTCTACTTACCCATTATCTCAATGGGTTGTACAGATGAAGCCTGATGCTTTAAGCAGAAACAAATCTTCTAGCTGGCAAATCAAGTCTAATTAGAATGCACCGTAGGGATTTCTGATTCCCTGTCATTTCAATTAACCTGAGAGAGCATCAGTTCAGGTAAGAATCCTGATTAAAATGCAATAGATTCCTGGACCTCAAATCAGTGCCTTTTGTCTGTTCATTCATTTCCCGATGGATGTGTTGGTAGAGTCCTTTAAAACTAAGATGGCAGCCAGTACAAGAAGATAGGCTCGATATAGGAGAATAGGACAATATACAATTTCATGGATCTTTATTCCACTGTCAGCAGGCCCCTAAAATATACCTCTGCATATTATAATCTGTGTGCACCATTATACCTTGATGCTTCTTGGCTGGCTGGCCTCACCTGCTTTAGATTAGGACAGATGTGTTTAATTTGAATCTAACTATGTTTTATGATTCCATCTGCAGTTTATGGCAGACTCAGGCAAATTAAGCGGATGCCGATTTGCCTTTTGGCAATAGAATGAAGCAATTATTTTTCCCAGGGGCAAGAAATCATTGCAGACTAAATTTAACTTCCTGTTTGCCTGGTCTTGCTCCCATTCTCCAGGGTTCTGCTTGGAGTGGGACCATCCTGTCTGAATCCAATGTCCATCTCATTCTTCTCACTGGCACACCACCTGTTGCTAGTCACCTGTTCAAGGTGACTCAGGGATTGTCTTATTTCATCTCATTATAAATTTGCAATCCATGATCATTTAGTCTGGATAGCAAAGTAGATAGGCATCTATATAGTACAGTGTGTAGCACAGCAGAAGACAATGTAAAACCTTCTAAAAACCTAAAATCTCTTCATGATGGTGGTTGTGTGTGTGTGTGTGTGTGTGTGTGTGTGTGTGTGTGTTTTCTGTGAGGTCAATATATAACCATGCAACTTCTAATGCCAAGTAAAGGAGAAAAGCCTTTGTTGGCCCTACTCTGGAAATTAGGTGAAAAGAACAGCTAATTTTTCTCATCAGTGTTTAAATTCTCAGATATTTATACATCCTCTTTTCTTTATACGTTCGTGCCCTTCTCCAGTTCACAGATCAGCGAATCACTGATTCATTCATCACGTACTAATACTCCCGGAAGCACAGGAGAGGCTGGGAATATAGCGAATCACTGATTCATTCATCACATACTAATACTCCCGGAAGCACAGGAGAGGCTGGGAATATAGCTTAAAAGAAGACACATAAGGTTCCAGCACCATTAAAGATTCTACTGTAGTGGAGGGGATGCATAATGAAAAAAAACAAGTAAGCAAGGTATTGGTCACTTTAATAAAAGCCATAGAGAGGGGTGTACAAGAGAACAAAGTGGTGAGAAAGGCAGTAAACAGAACTGGTTACTTAAATAAACATCAAGAAATGCTTCTCTGGGGAGGTGTCATTGGAGCTGAAAACCAAGAGATGAACAGTGCCAGTCATGTTAAAACCTAAGGAAGTCTTTCAGGCAGCGGGATAGCAAATGTACGGTCCTACTGATAAGCAAGAGTAATGAATTCAAGAAGTGGAAAAGAGGCCAATGCATTTGGGACAGTGTAACAAGATGTCACTAAATACTTTTTGTCAGCAACACAATTTTAGTAACAACCAATTTATAATTTAAAGCCCCACATTTGACTGTTTGTCCTCATGATAATCAAGGGTATTTCTGCCAAGCCTATTCTTAATATTTACCAAACATCTACTGAAAATATATTATTGTATTTACATGCTAATATTCTGATGTATTTGTATATTGATATTTTTCACATATTAATATATCTACATAGTACTGCTAATGTATTCAGGTATCTACATGGTAATGTAAATATACCTATCATTTATTTGGATAAGTGCATGCCTCTCCATTTTCTATGTTCCTTCAACAATGCTAGAAGTCACCTTGCCCTCTCTCTGTTTCTGCAGAAGAAATCTGTATACCAGTGTAAAATTAAAAACAAAAAAATAAAAGGTAACATATCACTCAAATATGTTACTTTAACAAAAATATCATTTCATTTCTTCAGTATCTCCCCACACTAAATGGGAAGGATATTGCCATACCTATTCATTTGTGGGAAAGTAAAATGCAGTGGCCATGTAAAGTCATGTTTCACAACGATGACACTCCGGCCTGTGAATTACAACTGATCTTCAGTTTATCACCCTGCCATAACTTGGTAGCTACACTCCTATCATTTCATTTACAAACTGAAAGAAAATAAAAGCTTTGTCTTCAACTGCACAAATTGGAATTTTTACCAATCTGTAAACAGAGTACTTGGCAAAATGAGCCAATTATAGTCTACAAGTGAGCAATAACTCTAGTTAAAATGAAATAAATTTCATGAGAATTTGCATACTCGACCTGGTAAAACTCACAGAAAATGTTAGCACCCTTATGACTTACTGTCGGTGAAATTGTGCACAACAAAATAAATGTCACTTTTTGAACTAACAACAGGCCTCTCAATTTACTTTGGGACTTCCTGAGAGACCACTTGTGTTGAATATTGAAATTTCATTTGTTGTATGTTCTAATGAGTGTGATGTACAGAGTTTTATTTTAAAGCCTTCTTTCATAAACTAAAGCTTATGAGTATAGGCAGTTTAAATTAAAAAAAAATTAGTTAAAAAGGTTTGATCAGTTTGTTACCTTCATATGTACTTTCAAAATAAATTCTAATCGATATTTCAGATCATTACTTCAATTAAGAGGAAGAGAGAAGGAAAAAGATAAAAATGCCAATAAGAATAAATCTGTCTGCATTGATAAGATCTGCCATTTTACTGGAAAATCACTGAACGTATGTGCAATAAAAGACCATCTAATTCTACACACTGGTGGCCACAGGGCCCCCAAATGACCATATTCAGCTATGAAAGACACAAATCTAATGACTAAATGAAGGAACTTCTTTGACTCTGAGCCACACTAAGGCAAACTTAAAGCCCATTATCTCTCAGCTGATAGTCAGTGGTTTATCACACTATTTCTAAAGACATTTCTCTTTTTAGATAATGTTTAAATGCTAAAGGAATATCAAAGAGAATTAGAAGAAAATTAGCAAAAATTGTTGAGTAATGACAATGTGAATTTTGCATCCTTTAACACAGCTTCCATCAAGGCTGACTGCATGAAAAGACAAAAGTATTTGGAGCTCTAAATTTTGAAAGAAAATCTGGGCATATTCTGTGTTTTAAAACACTCTGGAGAGTCCCTTAAAATAACAAAATCTAGAGTTTTTAGAATTGAAAGGGACATCAGAAATGATCTAACCCAGTGGTTCTCAAACTTTGCTATATATTACAATCTCTGGGGAGCTTTTCAAATTCCTGATGCCCAGTCCAATTAAATCAGAATGACTGAGGGTGGGACCCAGCTCTCCACGTTTTTTGAGAACTCATCCAAAGATTTCAATTTATTGAAGAAGAAGAAAAGGAAATAACATAAAGTGAGGAAGGAAAGAAAGAACAGAAAGAAGGAGGAAAGATGGAAGAAAGAAAGTTTGTACTTTTCTGCTTTCATTTGAGAGGAAGGCAAATGAAGAAAAACATCTAACTAGCCTTCTTTGTTGGTATACTGTGATTATGAAAAAAATCATTTGCAGGAAGCTAGAATTAGCAATTTAAAAAAAGGTATACACTATGTTAGGGAAATTAGAATAGATACTAGTTAATACTTACATGTATTGAAATCCTATCAAATAATTAGCTGAAACTTTATAAATTACCAGAAAATTGAACCATACAGAATTCTCAAGTACTGTTGACTATATTATTTCTACCTATGAAAATATCCATCTAGTCATTCAATTAATATTTATTTATTTTTTTTTTATTTTTATTTTTTTTAAAGATTTTTATTTATTTATCAGAGAGAGAGAGAGTGAGCACAGGCAGACAGAATGGCAGGCAGAGGCAGAGGGAGAAGCAGGCTCCCTGCTGAGCAAGGAGCCCGATGTGGGACTCGATCCCAGGACGCTGGGATCATGACCTGAGCCGAAGGCAGCTGCTTAACCAACTGAGCCACCCAGGCGTCCCTCAATTAATATTTATTGAAACCCTTCTATGCTCCATTAAAAATGGTAATTACTACACATACTTTGGGGCTTCTGACAGACAATGACCTGTTCTCCAGAATTTAAGAAAAGACACAAATAACTTGACAGGTAGTTAAGTTAGGTATGCATGTTAGGTCTATGAAAAAGAAAACTGTGGGTGCCAAGGGAGCACAAAAAGGGAGCACCAAACTCAAAAATGTGATTTAGGAGGTCTTCCCAGAAGCAAGTGATCTCCAGTTCAAGGCCAGAGAACTGGTGGAAGCCAGCTAGGCAGTAACATGGGATAAAAGACTGGAAGCAGAGGGAAAAGTATGCATGGATGCAGGGAGCAGAGGCAGAACATGTGTTTAAAAAACAGCAAGAAAAACTCACTTTGACTGCGGAGATGAGTGAACAGAAATGGCATGAGGCAAGGCTGAAGAATAAAGAGTGTCCAGGATATACAGTGTCTTTAAGACACTCAAAAAGAGTCTGGGCATTCCTGAGCAGAAAGGGCAGCCATTTAAGGGTATTAAGCAGGAGGGCTGACATGATTTGGACTTCAGATAACTCACCTTACCTGTAGTGTGGAGAATGAATTAGAAGGAGGCAAAATTTAAGGGTGACAGATCAGTTAGCAAGAGGCAAATATTACTCTGGCACAAGGGATTGCTGGCTTGGATTAGAATTCTAACCACAGAAATGAAGAGAAGTGGATTCCAAAAGATATATTGAGAGACAACATTGATGGGTCTAATGGTCAAAAGGAAAGAGAACTAAAAAATGAACTCACCTATCAAAATTCAACAAAAAGTTCTGCCTTTCATTTTGTTGGAAAACATGGTTGAAGGAGCAAGTCTGGGGATGGTGGTAAGAGGAGGTGAGAGGTTCCATTTTGGAAACGCTTGGAGTGAAGTGCCTGTAGACATTCACTTGGAGATACTCAGTCAAATTTGATATAGTGCATTGGAACCTAGGGAGAAAGGTTTGGGCTAGAGATATATAAATTAACATGGTTGATTTTTTAAATCATGGGGATATAAACAAAATTTCTGAGAAGAGTGTTTGGGTACATGGTCTAGAAACCATATAAACTTGGAAACTCTCTACACTGTAAACTCTCTGAAGTTCAGAATTATTCCAATTTAGGAAATTCTCCCCTGTGCCAAAGATCAGTGCCTGGTATATAGTCAGTGGTATCCATATAAAATGTTGTCCAAATATAGGTCGAGTGGGAGACAGAGGTTGGAAATGTATTCAAAATGGCAGAAACCTAAGGACACCTGGGTGGCTCAGTTGGTTATCTCAGGGTGGTGAGATAGAGCCCCAAGTCGGCTCCGTGCTGGGCATGGAACCTACTTGAGATTCTCTCTCCATCTCCCTCTGACCCTCCCCCACCCTCCTTCTCTTAAAACAAATAATATGGCAGAAACCCAAGAGTGTTTTGGTGCTAATGAGAAGCAGCTACTAAAAAGATGATGTTAAAGATTAGGAGAGAGGGACTACTCAGAATGGTAGGGAGTGCAGAAAGAAACATCAATAGTCCTCAGAGTAAAAGATGGACAGAAAACACTGAGGACTCAGGTGAGTTTGAAAACAATTGATAGTAATGACAAGTACCCAACTAGCTGTCTGCTTAGAGGCAAACACCGGGATGTGTGCTAGAAGTAGAGGACCAATCCAGGCATGTGGTTTCGTCAGACAGGTGTAGTGACCTGTCTGTCAACAGAGCAGAAGAGTGACCCCTGGCTGCTTCTGTATCTTTTGATAGTTTATTGAATTTTATGTTCTAAGATTATGTATATTTACAATTATGCAAAAATTAGAAACCCAGTCAATTGTTCTTTCAGAGAATATTTCAGTTCTTCAGTTGACAGCAAAGGACAGACTGAAAGATAGAATTTGGCTGCTGTATATAAATAACACAGTACATCATGATGGTAACACTTAGCCCATCAATCCTTGTCAAGAATACAAACTTACACTGACTATAAAAACAATCAGGTGATACAAAGGAGATAAAATTTAGTGCCATGTCCAACTGTGGAAGTTTCACATTGCCTTCTGATTTAGATCTTAAAATTGTCAATTCTGCCTCTTCTAAATGTAAAGCTGCTCAGCCACAGAGTAAAAATAACCTCTAAGGAAAACCAGTTGAAAACAAGTTGGCTAACTTGATCACTTACGAAATATAGGTACCCAAAGAAAGAACAGGACATTTTGTTTATCATTGGATAGCCCATTTTATCTTTTTTTTTTTTTCCAGGCAGAAAGGGTATGCCATGTTAAAATTACAGAAAGAAAAATTGTAAAGTCTAACTGTGTGTTTTATTTAGAACCTTGTTTGAAAAAGTCACAATTTAAGACAGCAGTGGAATGACAGTTTCAAAGTATAGTATGTAAAAGCTGAAGGAATATTTTTAGTGTTATAAGCGAAGCCACAACTATTTATTGCCAGATGTTTAAAGTAGTCAATCATCTTATTACATAACATGTTTATAAAGAACGCACTAAACCTGACTGCATTATGTTTACCCGTTTGGAGGCTGGAGAAAAAAAAAAATCACAAAAATTAAAATACGTCCTCTTCTAACTAAAAATAAAAAAACAAACAGTAGACACTTTTCTAATTTATGGAAAGGAAGTCTTATTTTAAAAGTCAGATTTAGATCTTGATTAAGTTTTGTATAAAGTGAATGATTTCATATTCACTTTTTATATTTAATATTTTCACATGAAAGCAATGCTTTATAAAATAGTTGCTGAATGTTCTAATTTCATCTGATGTATACATTTTCAGAATTTAAATCTTTTTATTCACAGCCAAAGTCTTGGGGAGCAGAAACATAAATGATTTGGGTAGGGCACTGTCTGTAGACATGCTGACTAATAAATATGAGAACATATTAGCTTCTTAATTCTTTTAAGAAACATGGAATATCTTATTTAGGTTTAATGGTAATATGGCCATTTTGTTTTCCTAATGCCAGCAAGTTCCTGACAAGGAAAGATAGCTGAGCAGTTAACTCCGTGGAAGTCAGAAATCATAGGTGTTCTTGCTGCCTTCTTGGTTTTCAACAGGTATTGGGTTTTTGCTGTTAGCACGCCAATTGGCATCATTATAGGGAACATTCTGACTGTAAGGAGGGAAGTAAAATTCCCCTGCTTTAGGAGTTCCAGCCGTCCTAATGGAACTCCATTCAGAATATTAGTGCTGTTCTACTGAAAAGAGCAGGGAAATACTTAGGAAGCTGGAGGATGTTACTCCTCTGGCCTACCAAATAGAAACGTAAACTACTAAAAGGAAACCATGAAGCACAGAAATGGACAACTGAGAGTATTTAAACACATTTAAAAAAACCTATTGCCTCTATTCTATCAATGGTCTCCATGCTGCATTGGGTCACCCACTGTGAGTCCTTACTGGGTATTCAATCTCTGTATCCCTCCTGTCCTTGTTTCTGTGATCATGTGATACTCACCAGCTCCTTCCAGTCCCTGAACCAGCACTGATCAGAGGAAGGATTTTATGCAGGCCTGGCCTAAGGCTCAGAACCCAGCATTAATATATCACAGATATTAGTCAGGTTCTGACCTTGTTCGCCTTTCCCTTTTCTCATTGGTTCAATTACTGTCCATGCAATTTTGTTAATGACTCAGATATGGGTGGTATCCAGTACAGGTTAGAATAATCTTGGATAAAATCTTCAAGCCACATAAACCACTGGGAAACCCCTACCCCAAGTCCCCGTATGGCTTCCTTTTGACATAACTGTCCTGGTGATGTAACTATCCACAGGACTGAAATCACACACCCTGTTCCTAAAAAAAAATATCTCTGATACGAATTAGCTGCTCGCTCAAATTTCCAAATTTCATATACTCTTTTATTTTTTTAATATTTTATTTATTTATTTGACAGACAGAGATCACAAGTAGTCAGAGAGGCAGGCAGAGAGAGAGAGGAGGAAGCAGACTCCCTGCTGAGCAGAGAACCCAATTTGGGGCTCAATCCCAGGACCCTGAGATCATGACCTGAGCCGAAGGCAGAGACTTTAACCCACTGAGCCACCCAGGTGCCCCACATTTCATATACTCTTGAATTCTCCTACTCCATCACTTAGCTAAACTGTTAGAACACTTTATTATTTTATAATAACATTAGTTAACATTTTTATGCCCTAACTATGTGCCAAACATTATACTAAGTACATTATGAGTATTAATATCATTTGATACTTATAATACTATTAGAAACTTTGCTGATATTAATAAGACTCATTTTACATATGAAAAAATGGAAATTTACTAAAGTCGCAGAATTTACCAAAAGGCATAGAATAACAATGAAAAAGTGAGATTTACACATGGGCAGTACGACTTCAGAAACAAGAAGCTATGCATGTTGAGATGGTTACCCCTGCCCCTATTCTCTCCTTCACCGTCTCTTTTAACCTCTTCAAGTTCTTCATCTTCTTCAAGTTCTTTGCATTCTCTGACCAGCAGCCAATTATTTAGTATTGTTATATGTTACCCACATGTCATCCTTTGGATAATTTCAGACTTTTGGCATAATCCTCCCACCACATGTATATCTGATCCTCCTTTTCTTAAACAGGAACAACTCTAGGTTCCAGCCTGGAGTTAACATAACTATGTCCCTAGGAACAAACTTTCTCTCTGCTGTGGACAATGCTTACTACAGCTGAAAGCAACGGTAGGTGTTTGATATCAGGTCAGATACTGGAATAGACGATGCTGCAAATAAATATGCTATGATGATATATTGATTCCTTGATGATATATTTATTTCCTAATATATAAATTATTAATTAGGTAAATATCTAGAGTCTGAGTATTAGAAAAGAAATTCATTTATTACACCCAATCTTTCTTGGAAAATTAGGGGGATGACTACAGCATCTGAACCACTGTTTTGAGTCCAGAACAGCAAATCTTAGAATAAGATCTGATCCATAATAGACTCAAAATATATCTGAGGAAATAGTCTCATACATATACTTAAGTGAACTTACATATATGTTCCCCTATAAAAAATGCAATGACGACAATCACATGAAAAGAACAAAATACCTGTGACAGAAATGCAGCTTAAGGTACATCTCAGTAAAAACTGAACTAGAAAGAGTTTACTATCCCTCCTATTGAATGGCATCTGGCACCTGAAGATCAATAAATCACTGAAACAGACTTCTAGGAATCAGGAATGACTTCTGGACTAAGCGGTTAATTACTGCTTTTCTTCAGTTGTGAAGAATACTTGAAGCAACAGAGTGAGTGTGCATTTTCTCTGTGTAAACACCAATTCTCTCTGAAACCATGTTATGCTGAAGGTAAGATTATAGCCAACTTACATAAAAGAGTAAAATGGCTCATTATTGAAAACTTAAGTGTAACATACAGATTTAAAGTAATATGGTGACCAATTCAGAAATTGATATCACTATCATCCTAATTATGTGGTCTGTACAAAAAGCTACTCTGAACTGAAAGTTTATTTTTTTTCTTTTCCTCTTAGGGTTTAAAATAACAATAATGATGAAACCTCTGTTTTATTGAGCATGTACTATGATCCAAGCAATCATTATTAGAAAAAATCAATTGCCTCTAGTCGACAAAACTGGAAAGCCACATGAAAGAGAGTAAAACTGAACTTCTATACACAAAAATCAACTCAAAATGAATTAAAGACTTCTGTGTAAGATCTAAAGCCATAAAACTCCTAGGAGAAAACAGAGAGGGTAAAGCTCCTTGGCAACCATCAGTCCTGGCAATGGCTTTTTTTTTTTTTTTTTTTGGATTTCATACCAAAAGCAACAAAAGCAAAAATAAACAAGTGGGACTACATCAAATTAAAAAGATTCTGCATGGCAAAGGAAACCATCAACAAAGTGAAAAGGCAACCTACTAAAGAGGAGAAAATATTTGCAGATCTTATATCTGACACATTACCATCCAAAATATATAAAGAACTCATATGAATCAATAGCAAACATATAATCTGATTAAAATAGGTGGAAGATCTGAATAGACATTTTTTCTTATTAAAAAAAAATTTTTTTAATTTAACAGAGAGAGGGAGCACAAGCAGGGGGAGTGGGAGAGAGAGGGAATCAGGCTTCCTGCCAAGCAGAGAGCCCGACGTGCAGCTTTATCCCAGGACCCTGGGATCATGACCTGAGCTGAAGGCAGACACTTAATAGAATGAGCCACCCAGGCGCCCCTGAATAGACATTTTTCCAAAGAAGACATACCAATGGCCAATATGTACAGATAAGGATGCTCAACATTCCTAATAATCAGGGAAATGCAAACAAAACCAAAAATGAGGTATCATACTTCATACTTGTTAGAATGGCTATTACCAAAAGACAAGATAAAACATGTGCTGGTGAGGATGTAGAGAAGAGGAATTTTATAATGCTGGTGGAAATGACAATATGGAGGTTCTTCAAAAAAATCAAAAATAGAACTACCATATGACCCACCAATTCCAGTTCTGGGTATATAACCAAAGGAAATGAAAATGCGGTCTCAAAAAGATATCTGTACTCCCGTTTTCACTGCAGCATTATTCACAATACCCAAGACATTGGAACAACCCAAATGTCTATCAATGAATAAATGGATTAAAAATATTTGGTGCATTGTATAAAATGGAATCTTATGCAACCATAAGAAAGAATATCCTGCTTTTTGTGACAACATGAATGAAACTTGAAGGCCCTATGGTAGGTGAAATAAGTCAGAGAAAGATAAATACTATGTATCATCACTTACTATGTGGACTCTTAAAAAAACCAGATGCATAGAAACAGAGACTACAGTGGTTACCAGGGGCTGGGTGGGGGTGGGGGACAGTGGAGGACATGGGGAGGTATTGGTCAAAGAATACAAGCTTCCAGTTAAGAGACAAACAAATTCTGAGAATCTAACGTACAGCACAGTGATCATGGTTAAAAATACTTTATTATACATTTCAAAATTGATAAGAAACAAAATTTGGAATGTTTGCACTACAAAAAAGAAATGGAAATTATGTGACATGATGCAGGTGTTAGCTAAAGCTATGGTGGTATCATTTTGCAATAGGTAAATGTATCAAATCAGCATGCCACACATCTTAAATTTAGTCAGTGTTATATGTCAATTATATCTCAGTAAAGCTGAAAAAAATAAAAAATAGAAGTTATTTGTTCATTGTAACCAATTCAGATAACACAGTGGTAGAGAAAGCAAAACCCGCTGTTCTCTATACTCCCATCTCTAAGCTATAATCATTACTAATCTGAATACATTCCACAAAATGTCTCTGTTTAACTCTACTCATTTTATTTATTTATTTATTTATTTATTTATTTAGAGATTTTATTTATTTGACAGACAGAGATCATATGTAGGCAGAGGCAGGCAGAGAGGCAGGCAGAGAGAGGAGGAAGCAGGCTCCCCGTTGAGCAGAGAGCTAGGTGTGGGGCTCAATCCCAGGACCCTGACATCATGACCTGAGCTGAATTGAAGGCAGAGGTTTTAACCCATTGAGTCACCCAGGCACCCCAACTCTACTCATTTTAATCTAGTATTTATAACTATAAAAAAATGAAGGCCCATCCTTTTTAAAGAAGTTAGAAATTTATTACATAGATGTAAAATACTCACCTTCTTTGATTTTCATTCTCGCACCCTAAAAGTAGCCATTGCTGGCTTTTTTTTTTTAATCTTTTCTGAAATTTATAAATACTTCTTTGATATTTGTTTTACACAAAGTGAGAGAATGGCATGTTTTTCCATACCTCGCTTGTATCGCTTTACAGCATATTTCAGAAACTGCGGACATAAAGATTCTTCGTTCTGCTTAACAAATACATGGTATCCAAATTTATAAGTATGACATAATTTTATATGCAGTTCCATATCCCTGGACATCTACGAGGTTTCAAATGTTTTCTTGTTACGAACAGTTATGAATTGATCACTATTGTACCAACATCTTCGTGAACTTTCACTTGTCCTGGAAATAAAACCTAAGAAATTGACATACACATCCAAAAAATTATTAATAATGCCTAATAGTCTTCCAAAAATGTGATACCAATTTTGAATATCCCTAACAGTATATTGATTTTCTTTATGGTTGGTGGCATTTGTCCAAGACTGTTTCTAAATTAACTTACATTATTGTAAGCAATATGCACACATGATTTCTGTTCCTTTTTAATAAGAGTAGTTTACACAATGTTGTTTCCAACAAGAAAAAAAACCCAAAAAAAAACAAAAAAAACTCTTGAGTTCTCACCTGGGAAGAAAGATAAAGGATGATCTGCTTAACTGCATTAACTAATCCAAAAGATATACAAATTTGAAGCTCTTAAAGCTTTAATTCTATTCTGAATGTGGGCCACAAAGTTAGTGTGACAGTTGGCAATTTTCCCAGATCTGGGGTTAGGAAACTCAAGAGACTTATCAGTAGATGCTAAATGGTCTCCAGAGGACCCGTCTGCCATCCTGCCCCTTCTCCCACACCTCAAGCTTGGAATACTCTTTGCAGGAGATCATTAGAATTTGTAAGCACAGAGTCTGAACACAAATGCTGCTGGATCTTGTCAAAATCCTTTGTTAGATTAAAAAAAAAAAAACAGGACATACTTTATGATCTCTTTTGAGAGTCAAAGAAAGAGGGGAAAAGATCTAGAAATATATATACAAAGTGATCAACAGTGGCTCTTTCCAGATAGGGAGGTTAAGGGAGTATTTAAATATTCTTCATTGTGTTTATTTTGTAATGTTTTCTAAAGTTATATGCCCTGCTTTTTTGTAATAAAAAAACTTAATTAAAAAACTCACAACATTTAAAAATCCAATTAACAGCTAGGTAGAAGCAGAAACGATAACTACCAAGGTTGAATTGAAAGAAACAGAGGTTAGTGAGCAATATGATGGGCCATGAATGTTTAATGTTTACTTAATGCAAGGAATACTAAAAATGTGGTTTTAGGGATCCAGCCTGTGCTCATCAGAGACACATCACAGCTGTGAACTTTCAAGGTTTATCGTCGCTGTTCAATTCTAGCTTCAAGATACGTAGGTCCTTGTCAATGTATGTTGACATTGTTTGCTTAATTTATGTGGTGTTGTGCATCAATTTACAACATCTCTGATCAAATTAATGTGTAATTGAAGTTAATTTCACTTCTTAATTTGGTTGATATGTTTTCTGAGAAGTTAAAAAATGTATTTATTTTATTTAATTTTCAAAATTAATAATAACACCAGCAACTAGAAAAGTTAACTCTTAAGCACTAATTGTATACCAAGCATTGTTCTAAGCACTTTATAGATGTGATCACATATAAACTTCATAACAACCATACGACATTATTTCCATTTTGGTGATTAAAAAGTAGTTAATAAGAAATGTTTATATAATTCACTCAAGATTTCACATTTAATGTCATCTATAGCCAACTCCATACAATCTAACTTCTTATTCTCTGACCTAGAATCTGACATAATGAATGAAGTCATATCCATGAGTAGGTAAAAATGAAAATATTATAGAATATAAGTACCAGTCTGGATCACTCATATAGCCCAATCCTGAGGAAGAGTCTTACTCATTCATCCAATCCTTGATTCATTTAAAAATAATCTACTGTGCTCCTACTAGATTCAAGGGACAGGGTTAATTAGTGTGTTATACTCCAAACTTACAACACTGTCCTAGCCTACTTCATTTATTTTTCAAATTTTGATCTAGAGAATTCAAAATTCACCTTTTCTGGGCTTTTCCAAGGAGAGAAATAGAGAAAATTGACCCTATCTGAAGATACCACATTATTAGTATGAACTTTAATGTGGAATTATAATGCCCCTTTAACTTCCCTTAAAAGGGGGGGGGGGCTAGGGGTGCCTGGGTGGCTCAGTCGGTTAAAGCCTCTGCCTTCAGCTCAGGTCATGATCTCAGGGTCCTGGGATGGAGCCCCGCATCGGGCTCTCTGCTCAGCAGGGAGCCTGCTTTCCCCCTCTCTCTGCCTGCCTCTTTGCCTACTTGTGATCTCTGTCTGTTCAAATAAATAAATAAAATCTTTAAAAAAAAAAGGGGGGGGGGGACTAGGTTTATTATAGAAAGAAAAATAATGCTGATGTTCAGAGGATCCCTCATGAATGATTTATGTACCTTTGATTTTCCCCATGAAGCCACTAGTTACTGATAGGTTTTAAGCTTGTAAGCTACTGACCGTAGTTTACCTGTGGAGTATTTGTTCATTTCAAATACTTATCTACTTTTTCACTTTGATCAATAAAATTATGTCTCATACTTTTTAAAGTAATTACTTAATTACTAATTCAGCTACATTCTAATACTGTAAGGAACAGAATTCGATTTTAGTAACTTTATTGGCATGATAAAATCTAGGAGCATTTCCAGGGTCAGTACAGAAACTCTTCAGAAAGGATGACATTATTCACAGCAGCCAAAGGAACTGCACACCACAGCATCAACTGGGGAATGATTCCCATTTGGACACTCTGCTACCACTATTCTTTGAAGCTTTTCTTCTTGATTTAAACTGTGAATTTTGGTTAGTTCTTTAACCAAGAAAAAAAAGAAAAAGAAAAAGAAACTCTGGAACTACCTAAAATTCATATTCTGTAAGGGCATGGAATTAAAAGTTCAAGAAGCACCCAAGCCTGTGGCATTAACAACACTTCATGAGGTGGCCTCAGAGTAGCCAGTGGCTCTACCTCTGTTTCTCTAGGGTTCTTTTGGGTTTGTTGGTCTCTAGTATCTGATTAGCTGTCAGAAGTGTTTCTCATATGGGTCAAAAAGACAGAAATAGTAATAGGACTTGAAACCACACACTAGGGTTTACAGGGGAGAGTCTCTGACAAACACTCTACTGAGAGCAAGAGAATGTCTTTCCCAAAAGACTTGGGAATTTTCTCCACTACTTATTGGTCTTACATGTGTATCACAGTGTACATTTCTATTTCATTTCCTCTCTTAAAGGAAATGCCTTGTGATGCCCAGTCTTAAATGCTTTTAAGACTGAGTTCCTGAATCAGTCACTCAGCGGGGGGGAGGGGGGGTCTCCTTTTAAAACAATCCGGCCCACCTGTGGGACAGGCAGAACAAGATGAGTCTGCTAATGAGTCAGCCAAACTCCTGGGTTCACGTCTAATTTTACTGCATACTTAGACAAGTCACTAAACCTCTGGTGTTTCTGCCTACACATGTGTAAAGGGAAGATAATAACGGTACCTACCTGATCAGGTTCTGATGAGAATTAAGATTAAGTGAGTTAATATTCATAAAATGCTTAGAAAAATATCTAGCACATAAAAGTAGTACATAACGGTTAAATAAATAGACCCATAAAATCTACTTGAATGGTAAGAGACACAATATTGCCACAATGCCCTAAAAGTTCTCAACCACACATGCTTTGTTTTACAGTTATCTACTAATGCAAATTCCAAGCCTTGTACTTCTTTAACTTCTATTTTTACTTCATCCAAGTTTTTATCGCAATCCTTAGGTACAGTAGTTTCCCATGGTAGCAGTCTCATGGCTCTGCCTTCTTGCCTGCTTCTAAACAGATGTACACACCCATCTTTTTATATTTCCAGGTCTTTATCATTTAAGAAGAGGTTTAGGTTTATGTTTAGCCTGTAAAGTTATTCCTTGATTATAATCTTAATACTACTTAATATTCTCCTCTGTGTGCCCAAGTATGCCTTAGGACCAAAATAAGGCCAAGAGCTTGATAACAGGTGGAGACCTATGGTCTGCTATTTTTCAACCGTTTTTGTAGGTTTTTTTGTTTGTTTTGTTTTTGATGCCCATCTGCTTTTTTTTAGAATGCTGTATTTCTGATTCAAAATGTATTATTTGAATTTGAACATCCCAAAATATTTTATAACTATTTTTACTATCCAACATTTAACCTCTCTGCACTTACCATTTTCCAATAGTATTCTAGCCCAATTTTCACAAATATTGAGAGATGACTTTAAGTAGTACATAGAAGAATATCTTACATATACATTTCAATATGCATTAGAAAAAGTAAAACCAGCACATAAAATCCACAGTAAGGATATTACTGCTAATTTTGAGGAAATTTGACATGACTTAAAAAATATATTAAACAATTTTTACAGAAAAATGGTGGTAAACAGATACAGTAAAAATCCTGGCTATCATAACAAAGGACTGATTTTTGGATATACCAATGAAAAGTAACACCAACAGGCACAACCACACCCACACACCCAAACACACACACAAACAGGAAGACCTCCAAGCACAATAGTCATCAGACTGGCAATAACAAAGAACTTATTGCATTTTATAGCAATTTATTTCTTTCAGCATATGCTCACAAATGCATAGTGTAGCCCATACCTATAGAATTTCAGAGATAAAGAGGACCCCAGAGAATATATGATTCATCTCCTATGTTCTTTACATTTTACCTTTTTTTTTTTTTTTAAAGATTTATTCATTTTGGAGAGAGTGAGCACAGGAACACAGGTGGGGGAGGGGCAGAGGGAGAGAATCTTCAAGCAGACACAGACTCCTCGCTGAGCATGGAGCCCCATACCAGTGCTGGATCCCAGGGCCCATGAGATCATGACCGAACCTGAAACCAAGAGTTGGTCACTTAACTGACTGAGCCACCCAGGTGCACCCCTTCCGTGTTCTTTAAATGGGTAAAGGGAGATCTAAAAATGCAGTGACATGCCCAGCCAACTGGTGGCACATTTTGGATTGGAATCTTATTCTCCTGATCCCTTACAGGTTTTGTTTTGTTTTTGGTTGTTGGTTCTTTTTTTTTTTTTTTTTTTTTAAGATTTATTTATTTATTTGACAGAGAGAGACCACAAGTAGGCAGAGAGGCAGGCAGGGAGAGAGAGGAGGAAGCAGGCTCCCTGCTGAGCAGAGAGCCCGATGCGGGGCTCGATCCCAGGACCCCGAGATCACGACCCGAGCCGAAGGCAGCGGCCTAACCACTGAGCCACCCAGGCGCCCCAAGAGAGAGTCCCACGGCTGTTGGTTCTTTTTGAAGCCATATGACATCCCTGACTCCATAGCTGCTCTTCTTCTAAGGGTGGAAAACTGGGACTCTAAGGTTAATGAGTGACTAGGAAATCCAGTTTCAATGAGTTAAGCCCTATGCGGTCTCTATTCTGCTTAGCCACTCAGTTGAGGGTATAAGAAAATCCACTTTGCAGGTTTCATTCAGCAGAGTTTTCTCTTGGTCAAATGTGCAAAATAACTGCTGGTCACAAAAGTCTCACCCCCATTTTGATTTCCTACCTTAACCATTCATTTAAAGTATAGTCTGTTCATTTAGCAGCATGAGAAAGGAATCAAAAGGATCTATAGAGAATGTATTAATATACTCTCAGCAGTCACTCTCAGTTGTGTGTAACTTATAATTTGTTGGTTTCATTTATAAATTGAATTCCCATTGAATGTTTTTTCTCTTATCCCCAACTGAATTGATTTTAGTACGTAATATCTGTTAGATATTAAAAGAACATGCTGAAAGTTCTTTATTTTTATTCCTAAGGCATTTTAACGAATTATAGAGGTGATAATCTAGAATACTTGCAGCTCTAATAAGTGATTAAAGAAGCATCATTATTCACAGACAGTGGATATGAGAGAATTGCAACAACTAGGCAAATATATTAACTGAGTCCCTAGAGGGAGTTAGTGAATGATTTTGACAAATGCATTTTCAAAACCAAAGATCTGATAGGTAAAATGTAAAAGTGAACCTTAAGCATCAACATTTTTCTTGTCAAATAGGACTATTAATACTAGCTCAGGGCCTCATTATCGCAAGACTGAGCTGCTTTTTATTCATTGGATTTATTTATTTGCTGTAGGGAGTTTTCCTAGTTTACATTTTTCATGCATGAATATTTGGTAAATTTTTCCCTTGTATCAGTGGGATCTCACTTTCTTACTGCCCTGAGTCTTTTCAAGCCAGCCACAACGTTCCTGCTGTTTTCCCTTTACATACATGTCTGGGCTCCTACAGGCTGGTCCTTTGCCCCCTCAACCTTATTGTACATCATCTCCTCTGTAGGAGCATAAGCATCTGTGTACAGAATTTCTGGTGTGTGTAAAGTTACCCAGGGAATCCCAAAAGAAGAAATAGGACTCTTTAGTTGCAATCCAGTTTTAGAAGACTAGAGTATGAAGGTGTGACTAAATTTACAGTCAGATAAATTCTAGAAAGTATTTACATTCTCTTGTTCATACATTTCCAACACAAATTCAAGACATGTCCTCAAAATTCTCAGCTCTGGTTTTTATTTCTCTCCATTTACTTAATCTCTCACTGTGCTTTAATTACTTTCCTGTCATTTTAAAATCCTTTTCCTCATAATCTATCAACACTAATTTATTTGCTTTTTGACCTCTTCGTTTTATTTACCAATATGTTCACTTCCTCCTTGGCATTACTTGGCTGATCTACCTCTTGAATTTATGTAAAAGTCAAGTAATATTGGTTTTACATAGCACATTATAAGAAAAAAATAATCAGGCACCTTTAAACCATTTAAACTTTTTAAACACTTATAAAGTTACTTATAAAAAGTATACCTATCAACTTATAACTTTGTTACTCTCTAACTGTGACCCATTAACACTGGAATCTTACTCTTTATATAAAGTAAACCTATTATATAAAATAATTTTAATATAAAGTAATTTTTAAAACTAAATAGCTGATAGAACTTTTTGCTTAATTAAAATATTTATTATGTGCTATTTTATGTTAAAGAATTACTTTTATTTATAAAAATGCTACTATTCATTTACCTTCATCTTCAAATGTGTAGCTACTAAGTTTATTAAGACTGCATTGTGAAATATCTCATATATGTACTTCTTAACAGTTCATTAAACACCATTCAGTATCATTGTCATATTTTTTCATTCATTAATTCATTCAACATACGTATTCATAAGTGCCTCATACAGTTAAATAGCAATTAACAACCTCATGGGTGTTGTTTCTACTATTTACATGGGGGCCTTGTAGTATCTTTTATTTCCAAAAACACTGAACTAGGAAAATGAAATTAAAACTGATTCTTTTAACGTAGAAATCAGTTTTAATGCATGAAATTGAACCCCTTCCTTTGAAAGTTAATTCACATTATAATGTAGTTATTGGAAATAATGTACACCCTTCTATTAGTACTATTCCTCTGAAGTACCTTCCCTGAAGACTCAACCTTTTAATGTTCTCACTG
The DNA here is from genome assembly GCF_964662115.1 of Mustela nivalis. Taxonomy (NCBI): domain Eukaryota; kingdom Metazoa; phylum Chordata; class Mammalia; order Carnivora; family Mustelidae; genus Mustela; species Mustela nivalis. The sequence goes on along the minus strand of NC_139022.1, from coordinate 72,482,472 downwards.
ATGTGACTAGAATCCTATGAATACCTGTTTGTATGTAGCATATTTCCCCCAAATAACTTAAAGCAGTTAACAAATGTCATTTCCCTTAATAGCCTGTATCAATCACAAAGCCTGGACTGCTGTTTCTACTAGATAGATAGACAAGCTCTATGCAAATACACATAAAAGCAAGTATCTGCAAATGATCTTAGAGATGAATAGAGTTTATGAAACAAGAAAAGATAGAAAGAAGAGGATTCTGAGCAACAGGTGCAAGAGAGTGAAATCACAGTCGAACAGGTTATGTGTTCCTCTTGTAGGTTTCACAGTACACTTCATCCACTTAAACCACTGCCTCTGGTACGAAGTTGAGCATATCCGCTTGGGCATATGGGTTGCATCTCTTTGGTTTCTGGCATCCATCTTGGCACCAAATAGGGATTTAAAAATGCTCTAGACTTCTACAGAATCGGATGGATAAAGTTACTTACTAAGTATCACAAACTTACATAGTAATGCCTGAAAACTAACCTTGTTTTCATCCTTTACAGCACACACCAGCATACTGAGCATGTACTATGTGTCCCAAATTATGGTAGAACTAGAGGACAAAAAAGACTGCCTGACATCCCCAGTAGTAGAAAAGGAACCATGTGAATCCATTGTTACTTCTTAGATTCTAACCTTAACTGAAAGAGAACAAAATTCTCCACAGAACAACAACAACAAAAAAAACCAGGGGCCCTGGGTGGCTCAATCAGTAGAGTGCCAGGCTCTTGGTTTCAGCTCAGGTCATGATCTAATGGGTCTTGAGATCAAGACCCACACTGGCCTCCAGGGTCTACGAGGAGTCTCTCATTCCGCCCCTCCCTCAACTCATATTTGTGCTTTCTCTCTCTTCTCCCTCTTTCAAATAAGTAAAATCTTAAAAAAAAAAAAAAGAAAGAAAGAAAGAATAAAAAAAAAAAACAGTGTGGACTGTCAGTGCATAACATATTTGCCTTGCTCAAGTGACTTTGCATAAATAAATGCAGATCTGCTGACTCCTCTCCTGGAGGAGCAGGGATTCCCATATTTTCCCCCTAGTGTTCTCCTTAATATCTCTGATGGAAAGTGGCTAATTACTGTCCTACCTCGGTTCCTTGCTGTTTTGGAAGCATGCAAAGAACAATATTGTGCAATTCAAGGGCTATGGGCTATCGGAACCTGTTCAACCTCCTCATATCCCATTTCTACTACTTCTAGCCTTGTCACCTTAGGAAGACCCTATCTGCCTCCATTTCTATTTCACTCTTCATTTGGGAGGCTTAACTGGGATATCAGAATAATGTATGTAAAGTAACTAGCACAATGCCAGGTGCGTAATAGGTATTCAATGGCTATACATTCCCTTCTTCCCTTCCCCTTTCATGAAAGAAAATTATTCAGATCTGGTGTTAGAATAAAGGTTATTAACTCCAACTCCTTTCAGTGAGAGGAAATAATTTAAATATATGTGAAGTAATCATATCAAAATACTGTCTTAACTATCAGTAAACCCTATCAATAAAAAAGAAAACCTATACTTTCTGAGAAGAAGTTCCCTCAGCATCCCAACAGCCTGCTAAAAATGGCTTTCTTGTATTTTCTTTAAAAATCCTGCCACATAGATTAGCATAAAGAATGTAATCTGCATTCCACATGTGCATTCTTTATTTGTATGCAATTGTATTGTCAGAGATTACTATCACCATGTACTGTTAAACCTACAATGGTTGATGCTTTATGAGAAGATTATGCTACACTGTGCATATCTTAAAACTGTTCCCTTTTTTGTTGTTGTCAATGCTATTTGCAGAGCACTTTCCTGTTAGTGACACTGCCTCTTAGGTTCAATTTAGGATGATGCTTTGGTCTGAAAAGAGCCTCGTGCTTCCCTATTGCTCTGCTTTGCTCTCCTTATTACTCTTGTGACCTGCTGCCCGCAGCGAAATCACAGGGCTGAAGCTTCTTTCAGACACTTCTCCTGCCTCTCTGCTTACACCTGCCTTTTCCAGCTCCCATTCCGAAATCGTTTGAATACTCTACTGCTGCACATTATCCCCTGCTACTCAGGAATTCCACACTAAAATAAGCATTGCTTTATTACCAGTGAACTTCACACACCAGTACTTAATCCCTGGGGTTTCCTTCCTGCTATTGAATGCACCACGGCTCAAGAATTGATGCTGTCCAATTTTCACAGAGGACTGAAAGCTACGCACTTCTATTGCCTTATGGAGCTTGACACTTTGGCCCCAGTGCTTTTCATTCTTCCCACGTGACTTGTATCACGGAAGGACAATGGCTGAGTGAGGGAAAGGCAAAATGTGTTTTTTGTGTGTGTGTTTTCATTCTCTACAAAATGTCTAGCAAAGAACTGTTTCCTTGCAGTATCCAGGATCATGTCCTTTGCTGTTCCCTGTCCTCCATCTTTACTGAGTAGTACGGGGTATAATTTAGAAATGTAATGAAGGATACCAATAACAACTCACAGTAATCATACCGGACACCATAAGAACATCAATGTCCAAAAAGTACGTGGTGTGGTACAAAGATGAACATGGGGTCCACAGAACTATGTTCAAATGACAGCTACACCAAGTATGAGATGAATAACATTGCCTCAATTCATTAATTTCTCTAGGGTTCATGTTCATCTCCTTGAAACTGATGTCATTAAATAAGACCATGATCATCCATTCAATGGTGGCTGCTCTTTTACCAGCACGTTCTAATGGCCAGGTTTCTCTCCAGTGTTTTCTATTGTCCTTCTACTTATCTGTAGAAGTTTCTCTTACTAGACTGTATTCTTATGGCTACCAAATGATGCTATCTTTTATTCACTTGTGAGCTATTATCTGCAAATACATTCTTTCTCTCACTTTTTCACACTGTGACTATCAGCACTGCATTGTGGTTGAGAATGTGAGCCCTGGAATTCTGTCCTCATTACAGACTAGTTTTGTGAACTTGGGAGAAACCACTTAAAATTTAAGCTTTGGTGCTCTTTTCAGGGTCATTGTGAGAGACAAATGAGTGAATGCTTGCAAAGCCCTTAAGAGTGTCTGGCACATAGTTGGTGTTGAATAAATGACCACTATCACCTCCAACTACTAACTTTTCATGATCTATTGAAGGGACTTGCTTTGCTTTTCAAAGTGTCGTATGTTACTTTTTCCTTACCAGTTTATCCTCACTCAATTCTATCTCTTACCTTTGCTGTGATCAACAGAATTCAGATCTGACTTTCAAGAGTTCAGATATTTCATGCATAGGTTACCACCTAATCCATTCAAAGTGGAAAAGAATTTGACTACAAATAGAAGAGGGCATGGTATATCCTGTCGGATATAATCTCAACCCCCAACACATTATTCACTCATGTTCTGAATGTCTTTTGTGACCCATATTCCCTTTCAGTAATGGGCAGCCCACTATAGAGCATTTTAGATCTCACTTCAATATGACTCTTGTTTTCATCTTATCCTAATGCCATAATCCACATAAAACACTCAGCAAAGCATCTACTCAGTGCTTAAAACATGTTAGCTGTTAATATGATTTGTGAGTAACGTCTGTGATTACAGTGTGGAAATGGCAAATGCACACTTGGTCTTTTTCTGCCTGGGCAGTTGTATATATACACTTAACTGCAGTTATGTTCTCTTCTGATTATCAAAACCAGACTCTCTTGATGCTGGCTCTGCTAATAAACTATCATGTCAGACAATTCAAGCACTTTTCTCAAATTATGAAATATTTCAAGAAAACGAAGTATGAAGATTAATACAATAACCAACCATGTATCTACTACCTAACTGCCAAATTTTAGCATTTTCTTCTTTTATTTTTCTTTTTAAGCAGAGCATTAAAAGCATAGTTGTAAGTCTGTCTTCACCCCTCCTGATTCCATTCCCTTCCCTTGCTTATTCTGCAGAGGAAACTACTAAATAATTTTAATATTTATCATTTTAATACACAATTTAAGCTTTTACTACATAAATACTGATCCACAGAAATCTCAAGTTTTATTGTACCCTCTAACCTTTATATTCAGTATTATACTGAATGCATCCTTGATATTTTTTTCTTAGAAACCATTTTCGATGTTTATACTATCTATCCACAAAATTCCAATTCATACATTTTAATTGCTTTATAACAGTCTATTGTATAAATACAGCATAATTTATTTACATGTTCTTCTGTATATGGATATGTGGGACTTAACGTCTGTCTTGTTTTGCTTTTTGTCTTTTTTTGTTGTTGCTGTTATCACATTTTAGTATGTTTCTCCTTATAAAGTATGCAAAAATATCTTCAAGATACAACTCTACAGGTAGAGTTGCTGGGTCAAATGGTATGCATTTACTAAACTATTTTCAAGTCATTCTTCAAAGCAGTGGCACTTACTTACATCCCCAGAACAGTGTGTGGTCTCCACTACTCCAAATTCTCACAACACTTAGCGCTGTTGGGGTTTTTATTCTCCGCAAATTGATAGATCAAGTATCATCTCACTTTAATTTACTTCGCACTTCCCTGATTACTCTTAAGTTTTCTTCTATCTAAATTGAGGCAACTGGCATCTGTAATTAAGTATTCAATATTGACAGTCCATGACCAACTCCATTATGTGATTTTTCAGTCTGTTTCATATATATGTTGAAAAACTAGGAAATAGCAATTATATTTTATCAATGAATTTGTTCTTGAGATGACCTAATTAAATGCCATCCCAGAAAAACAAGTGGATACAATGAACTATTTCTTTTTCCTTTTTTTAAACCAACATGTCACTGTGAGAGAGAAGAGAAGCTGGTAAAAATCTTCACTGGGCTGGTATTTTAATATTCATCAGCAAGAGCAAATATAAAGTATACGAATCATATTTAAAACTGACTAGGTGTACCTGGCCCAGTCAGTTAAGCATCTGACTTCAGCTCTGGTCATGATCTCAGGATCCTGGGATGGAAACCCTTGCTGTGTTCCCTGCTCAGTGGGGAGTCTGCTCCTCCCTCTCCCTCTGCCCCTGGACACCCTCATTTGTTCTCTCTCTTTCTCTCTCAAATAAGTAACTAAAATCTTTTTTAAAAAACTGGCTATAAATATCTTTAGGCAAGGCTACAGTTTCTTCCCAATGATGCATCTCACATGAGTACTTAATAAATGGCTGCTGATGATATAATAATTATAACATCATGGCAATAATCATTCTAATAATTATAAGATCAGTTAACTATTCATATTTATATTGTAAGAATTAGAAACTGCTGTGATTATGGTTGCCTGCTCTCTTTGCAAATAAAAGATTTTCTTCATCCTAACTCTACTTTATTCCATAAGAACAAACTAAAATAATCCTGTTTTTGAGGGGGCATCCGTAAGGTTTCCTAATTTTAAAGCTAAGTGTGACCCCAGGTTTTCCTTCAAAGGCCATGTTAAACTAAATCAGGTTATGGCTTAAAAACCTTCAAGTACACCATTCACTTTAAAAGAAAAATACCAATTATTTAGAATTACACACAAATTCTTGTTCACGTACTCACCTACTACTTGTAATTCACAAGTCTTTCTCAGCGTCTCCACATCATTCAGCAACTTGGAGCATTCTCTCTTCAGGAAACACCTTTTACATATGTTCTTTCTTAGTTTCCTAGCATCTATTTCTAGATTTCTTCCTACTTCTCTCTGGTTGCTTTCTTTGCCTTCTTTGCCAACTGGTTATCTCAGTTCATACACAGCTATTGCACCACAGGTGGGTTCTTTTCAAAATTGAACACACAGGGGCACCTGGGTGGCTCCGTGGGTTAAAGCCTCTGCCTTTGGCTCAGGTCATGATCCCAGGGTCCTGGGATGGAGCCCCACATGGGACTCTCTGCTCAGCAGGGAGCCTGCTTCCTCATCTCTCTCTGCCTACTTGTGATCTCTGTCTGTCAAATGAATAAATAAAATCTTAAAAAAAAAAAATTGAACATACAGGGCACCTGTGGCTCAGGTGGTTGGGCGTCTACTTTCGCTTGTCATGATCCTGGAGGCTGGGATGGAGCCCTGCATGGGACTCCCTGCGTAGCAGGGAGTCTGCTTTTCCTTCTGCCCTTTAACCTGCTTGTATGAGCTCTCTCTCCCTCTGTCTTTCAAACAAATAAATAAAATCTTCAAAAAAAAAAAAAAAAAGTTGAACATACACTCCCTGTATCCCCTAAAGCCTGGCTCTTCAGTGAAGAGCACAACCCCTCACCCAGTTGCACAAACGCAGGAGAGGCGTCTGCTCGTCCCTCATCCCCAGCATTCTGTATTCTACCTCCTAAATTGCCCTAGAGCCTCTTCCCTTCCCTGCATCCCCACGCCCAACATCATCACCAAACTTCCTGAATCATCATCAAACTTCTGTACTGCTGACACTCTCTTTGCCGAGAAAACACCCTCCTCCTTTTCAGTCATTCTCTCTCACTTAGGAGCTAAATCTTTCAAGTCCCAGTTGCCTTCCCCACCTCCTTCTCCCTCCATTTCTGGTGAAGTCACTCCTCCCAGAAACCCTTATGGCATCGCTACCCTATCCACCTTTCTGTTTACTGGTTCTTCCCCACTCGGTCACAGGATTTTTGAGGACAAAGGCCTACCCTTCGTCACTTTATTACAGGCACCTAGAAGAGTATGCAGTGCCATAATCCTGTTCAAAAGCTTGTTATATGAATTGATTATAATAAATCTAATGAGATGGACATTATTAAGGAAAGTCTTAAGGCTATTTAGTTGCTTTTCCTCTATTGTTGCTTTGACTAAGAAATGTTTCTGCGTGACAGAACAATAGTCCTAACTTCTAAAAGTTTGTAAATAGCTTTGTCCAAACATCACAATTAAGAACAAAGCAATAAAAGCAAAAGTCTTGAACAATTCAGACCAAAGAGCGTAACTAGAGATAGATGCCATTGCTTATTGCTGTAATGCTACCCTTATTACCAGTACAACAAAGAAAACGCTGTCCCATTCCTTCCTGAGAGATATATTTTTTTGATTTGTTGCTAAGTATCAGTTACCATCCAGAAGACAATGGGAAAAAATCTATAAAAACTATTATTTTCAGTGACATTCGGTGTAAGAGAGAAAGCTCTGTGATGGGTTGAAATTCAGTTTAACAAACAAACCAAACAACCGTCACAAGAAGTCAATATCTACAAGAATGTTTCTAAAGGCACACTTAAGGGAATCTGTGCTAAACAGCACTATGATAAGAGTATAGTTAAACTATAAACATAAATCTGTATAACAACAAATTGAAACATATCTGAGTAAGTGGACCCCTCTAAAATGTCAAAAACAATAAACATTCACATAATATGAGTTGCACTTTCTTTTAAAAGATATTTGAGAGAGAGAGGGAGAGCACATGCATTTGAGCACAAGAATAAGGCCAAGGGCAGAGGAAGAGAATCCCCAAGCAGACTCCCCACTGAGCCACTAAATGCAGAGCCAGATGTGGGCTCCATTCCGTGACCCATGAGATAGATCTGAGCCAAAACCAAGAGTCAGGAGAGGAGGCTCGGGTATCTGAGCCACCAGGTGCTTCTCAGTTGCACTTTAATGTTCGTTGATTAAGAAGAAGCTTAAGGACAATATAATACCATTAGCTTAAATTTAAATTTTCTAACCAATAGCACCCACATATCTTTCAAAACGTGTGTGTGTGTGTGTGTGTGTGTGTGTGTGTCTACTACACTTATTTAGCCTTCAAATGCTACTTTGCCTACATACAGACTTGCTAATTTGAAGTCAACTGGGAGCCAACGATAGCTCATATGCAAGAAGTGTTTCCTGTTATAGAGCAGCGTTTCCCATTATAAAACTTATAAACTTTATAAACTTATAAACTTTATAAGTTTTCCGTTATAAAGTGTCTTGGTGGCTTTGCAACCCTTGTGCCTCACACAGTGTCTGACATACAGGAAGTATGCAATGACTAGCCAGCTGAATGAATAAAAACACTTTGTCTTTACAACATTAAAAAATTAATGTTGTTCATATTACCTGAGACAAAATACATTCGTAGAAGGAAACCACAATGGGAAGATAGTCTCAGGTTAGACTGAGGCTTCTAGGTTGCTAAAAATAAATTCCATATTGGCTTCAAAGATGCTTGGTATGCATTGCTACACTCTCAATGATAGCCACTGCTTTCGCCACAGATTTAATGAACAGAAGTGATGGACTGTGGAAGGACTCAGATAGAAAGCTTTTACAGGAACAGTATCAGGGTGACTGTTCTGTCAGTGGCATGAGAGATCCAGTGGTGCTAATTAATTTCAGTGCCAGTACTTTATATGGAAACAGGGAGAGCACAAATGGAAAATATATTATATATTAAGTTTTGTTTATTTCTTTATTTTTTACCTGTTTGAACATAATTACTGGCGGCCAGTACCTCTCACTATACAATTCCGTGGGAATTTTTCCCATGGATTTCCCTAAAATGAAACTCTTGTCCTGGGTCTTTAAATTCTTACTTTAGCTTTAGGCTTCCTGTGAACTCCATAGTCAGACTGCATAAATATTCTTGAGCTTTGCTTTGTGTGCCGAGCTCTCCTGAGAATAGCACAGGCAGTAGATTGCAGCTTAGGATATTAAAGATGCTTTTAATTCTCTGATATCATGTATTTTCACAAAAACCGATGTGTGTTTTAGCTTGCTGCACTCCCTCCATGCTATATTTTTCGAAGGAAGTGCTAGAAAGGAGTAATAGTGTACCCCTAATTTAAAAAAAAATGACATAAGTATCCACATGAAAGAACAGAAGATTTATTAATGGAAAACAGGATAAATAAAATATTCCTTAAAGTACGGAAAGACTACTCAGCAATAAATCTTGTAGCACAAGCTGATATGAAGTGCTTAAGGTCTTATCAAGCCTATATTGAAAGAATTCATCAGATATCCACACTATGAATCAAGACAATACATTTAGCCTATATTCTTGGTGTGCTTGTTTTCTTTTGATAAACTTAAGTCAGAGATCCACAATATTACACATTTAGTTGGATTCTTTTTATAAAGGGCTCTTGATCCCCCTTCTTACAGATTTTATAAGTTATTAGGTTAAATGGGGCAAAAGAATACAGAGAATAATGTAGAACCTATTTGTTCTTTCTGATGACTTCAGATACAACGCATGGTTGTATGCATGGTTCTTTCTCTTGCCTTCACCAAACAGGGTCCTGCACTTCAGGTTAGAATCAATTAGGCTGAACCTCAGCTGTTCAGGATTCAGTGTTCCCAGCGGGGCAGCTTATATATCTGTGCCCTCCCCACTGGGGTTTTAGGATGAACTTTGGGGACTCTACCCACTTTTTAGGTCACACACAGTGTCTCAGACACACTTGTGCAGAGAGCAAGAGAAGATGATAGATAACATTTTATTAGTGCTGATCTGAAAAGAACCCCCTGCCTAAGATGTCTGTGATTTAGGATTATTCCTGGTAATGAGAAAGGAAGGCAGCCATACCATAGGAGATGCAGACTTTTGATTGATGACTTACGTGACGCTGTTAAATGAGATAACATATGCTTATGTTTTAAAGATTGTAGAGTTTCATTGATTAAAGCCTGTGTTTATCATCATGCCTTATTTCTAAGGTATACATAAGTTATCTACTTTCCAAAGAAAGATGTGCTATTTTGATCCTTTATATAAGAATGAGAGCTTAGTTTTGGATGTAATATGATATGTGAGATTATTTAATTTATTTATTTATTTACGTACTTATTTATTTTTAAAGATTTTATTTATTTATTTGACAGACAGAGATCACAAGTAGACAGAGAGGCAGGCAGAGAGAAGGGGGAAGCAGGCTCCCCACCGAGCAGAGAGCCCGATGCGGGGCTCGATCCCAGGACACTGAGATCATGACCTGAGCCGAAGGCAGAGGCTTAACCACTGGGCAACCCAGGCGCCCGGTGAGATTATTTAAAAAAAAGAAAACTTATAATTAAGAATGTAAGATGTTGATGTTTGGATTCCAAAGGTGTTGGACTTTGCTGGGACGTACCTTTAGATCATCGTTATCAAAACTGAATTGAACAAAAATGAAGAAAAACATTTATGCTCTTCAGATTCTGAATCATGGAGATATTAAGTTTGGAGTTCAGACTGCCATGTAAATATCTGTCAAATGATTTCCACTGCTGTTTGGAATTAAGGCTAAGTTTTGAAAGTAATCAATGAAATTATGCAAGCTTAAAAAATGGGGATTCAGATTCAAGAATTTGTCTCGTAGGACCCACACAGAGGTCTGGTTTTTACATGGTCACGTGGGAAAGTGAAATAAAACCTTTGAAACTGAAAACACTGTTTAATGCAATTTGTCATTTCTTAGTTCTCACCCTACTTGAGGAAAAGCATTTGGCACAGCTCAGCACTGTCTCCCCTCTAAACCATTTTCTTCACTTAGCTTCCACTACCCTTCTTTCCTCTGGTTTCCCTCATATTTCTCTGGCCATTCCTTCATTGAAGGCACTTCTTCCTCTTCCTCTACAACTCTTAATTTTAGAATGCTCTCAGGCTTGGCCCCTGGACTAGTTTTTTCTATCTATACTCACTCCCTCTGTGATTTTATCCAGTCTCATGGCTTTAAATACAACTGATGATGCTTTACATTTTTACCTCCAGCCTGATATATCCCCTTAAACTCCAGACTTTTAATTACAAACTCACTTGGATGATTAATGGGCATCTTAAATTTAAAATGTCCAAGCTCCTGATCATCCCCCTCAAACCTACTCTTTCTGCTGTCTTTCTGATCTCAGTTAATGTCAACTTCATTCTTTCAGTTGCTCTGGCCAAAAGCCTTAGAGGCATTCATGACTCATTACTTTCTTTCATACATACATCCTCTCTGTCAGCAGTTCCTGTTGGCTCTCTCTTCAAATTACATCCAGAATCTGACTGTCTCACCTATGCGCTGCTAACACTCAAATTCAATCCATAATCATCTTTTGCCTGGATTATTGCAATAATGTCCTAACTGGTTCCTTTCCCGTCACCCTCGCCCCTTTCAGTACTTTTTCACATGTCAGCAAGAGTGATTTTGTTAAAACATGTCCAATCACGTTATCCCTCTGTTCAAAATTCTCAGTGGCAGGATGATATTTGAAAACTTTAGCAGGGAGTATATAACATGGTCTTATTGGGTTGAAATGGATGCCAGCCTCAACAGTATAAGACTGGACCGATTCCTACTGAAATGATTCTAATACCCAATTCTGACATGGGAGAATTGGGGAAAAGGAAGTTTTCCCAATACCAGCAATTCCCCACACCAGCTGGGTGTCCTATAATTCAAGTCACTGTAGTTCTAATACTACGTACCCAGACACAGGATCAGAACCAACAGATCAAGAAGGGTTCAGGCCTGTCAGACTTCTCCTCCACACACACTTCAGACTTGTTGTCACCTAGGCTTCTGACTGACTGGTTATAGATCAGAGGTTCCAACAACCTTCTCCTTAGATTCCATTAATTTGCTAGAGCAGCTCATGGAACTCAGAAACATTTAACATGCTAAAGAGATAATTCAGGAACAACAGGACAGAAGAAACACATAGGGCAAGGTTTGGGAAAAGGGCATGTGGCTTCCATGCCCTCTCCAAGGGGGACACTGTCCCCAAATCTCCATGTGTTTGATGAGGAACTGAAGGCTAGCTGGGGACAAAGCAGAAGCTTATACCCTGCAATCTACACCCATCCCCCAACTCCTGGGTGTGACATGTGTGACATTCTTCCAGGAATCCTCCATCTTACTGTTAATGCCTTGCTAGAGGGAAAAAACAACCTTAACCAGACAATGGCAAGGCCTCAGGTATCTTGTAGGTCCTCTTTAGCACATGAAAGTTATTTCAAACTCCCCCTTTTTCCTTACCTCCCCCTACCCCATAGTATATAATCAGCCATCCCTCACAACTGCCCCCCACCCCCTCCCCACCTCCACCACACCAGCTCTTTCTGCCTACAGATCCTGTCCTCTTGCTTTAATAAACCACCACCTTGCCCTAAAGATGTCTCAAGAATTCTTTCTTGGTCGTCCGCTCCAGACTCCACCCCACTGAACCTTAATTATATTCTAAAACTTCATCATGTTCACCAAGATAGAAGCTCTCTAACTTTTTGGTTTTTATGAAGACTTCATTACACATGACAAGAATGATTGACGGAATCACTGGAATGAGCCACTGATTCAACCTCCAGCTCCTAGTGTCTCCCCAGAGATGGAGGAAGGTTTGGGAAGAGGGAAAGTCCCAACCCTCCAATCACCTGGTTGGTTACCTTGACAACCAGTACATTCTTAAGTTACTTGAGGGCTTTCCAAAAGTCACCTCATTAACATAACAAATGTCACCAATACTGCTCTTAATCACAGGAAATTTCTAGAGTTGTAAGAGCTCTGACCAGAAACAAAACAAAAACCAAATGTGTATTCGTTGTAAATCAGAGTAACACACCTACCAACTAAATATCAGCCATACTCCAAGGGTTTCCCAGCTTCCTTTTATTTCTTATCTCCCCTCCATTGCTCCACTGCTTCGCCCTCAGGCCCCCTTACTTGTTCTTCAGTATTCCAGCCACACATTTACCATCTTTGCATCTAAAACACCTTGCTCTGTTTGGAATGCTCTTGCTCCAAGCATGACAAGGCCTATATCCTTACTGTATTTAATAGGTCTTTACTCAAATGTTACCTTCTCAGAAAAGCCTCCTGTAAATTCAACTTGAATTGTACTCTCCTTGTTCGCAAGGCACTTCCTTCATTGTGCTTATCATTACCAACTATCATGGTAATGTGGGAAACAGAAGCACAAGAAAATCACTAAAATTCCTTACCTGCTGACAAGCCCTTGAAACAGGCAGAGTGACCTCCACCTTAAGGCTTTGCTAAGGGCAAAGGACAATCCTAGCCTGACCAACCCCCTACCCCCAACCAGGATCCTGTAAGTCTACTTTAACAATCCCTTTAGGAAACTTTAAACCTCCAAAATAGTGTCTACAATCATTCCCAAGCATATGGCCCACTGATAGATATCTAAATAATCTCACAGAGAAGGTTTTATTTCTGGTAATGAATAACCTTTTCCCAGACAACAGCTATCCCCTCAAGGTCCTAGAAACCTTGCTTCCAAAATTCCTTAGAGATTTATGCCATCCCTAACCCCCTCTCAACTTCCAAGTATATAATAGACCACTCCTCACATCCCCAGGGCAACAGCTCTTCCTGCCCACGGGTCCTGTCCCCCTGCTTTTAATAAACCACCATTTTACACCAAAGATGTCTCAAGAATTCTTTCTTGGTCATCAGCTCTGGACCTCACCCCACAAAACCTCACCTATGTTCTAGAACTTCATCAATGGTACAAATTTTACTTAAATATCTTATTTATTGTCTTTCTTTTCCACTAGAACAAACCCTCACAAAGGCAGGTCTTTTGTTTTGGTTTTTTTGTTTTTGTTTTTGTTTTCTGCTGCACCCACTAGTTAAAACAGAGTCTAACATATAATAGGTGCTCTACAATATTATTTAATTTTTTAATTAAAGTTGACTTGATGAGTGAAATAGATATTATAGAGCTGAAAAATTCAGATCAAGGCTTAGGGACTGTGACTAAAACATCCCTGCCCTATTCCAAAATGCCACATTTTTCAATGTTTCTGTTTTCGTTTTTTCCAGGAAAACTGAAAGAGTCAACACTTCACACTCTCTAGATTTTTTAGATGGAGATGGCATATAAAAACAAGCAAACAAACAAACAAAAAATAGAATAAGTTCCTCAATGTATGGTTGGCTTTTGGTTTTATATACACTTAACATTACTCTATCTAAATAAATTTACTTAAACTTACCCATTAACAATAATAGAGTGTCTAATTAAATTTTCCTTCCTTTAAATTAACAAAAGAGCCTAATTAAGTAAACAAATTGATGCTTGAGTTTTCTACACTGTCTTCTTTCCAGAACATACCCTTTCCTACCTCCTCAATAGTGAGAGACGACATCCCCTAATTCCCTATTTTTCAATTTTCTCTTCATAAGCTCTTCTGACCAGTACATGCTGACACATGCTCATGTCAGACACATTTCCTCCCTATGATTCAGTCACTCCTTTACCCCTGCAAGCTGCTGTCTGTCCCCAGTTCCTCATCTAAAAAGGAACCAAGGGTCACTTGGTTGTAAATCTACTGAGTATTCCACATTCCTTAGCGCACCTGATTCTGTCAGCAGCTGACGGGTAGCTTTCCGATTCTTAGAACACTTTCCTCTAGGAATAGAAGGGCAAAATTTGCCAGTTCAAAAAGCTTCTCTTTCAGGATGATTTTAGGCTGGATTATTTGTAAGAAACGCAAGCCTCCAAAAGGCTTTTGTGTTTTGTTTTTGTTTTGTATTTTGGCCTCCCCCTCAACAGCCTTAAAAAAAAAAAAAAAAAAAAAAACAGATAGAGGCCATGTCCCAG